>NW_024599187.1:0-23874 GCF_004379255.2 Salvia splendens | reverse complement strand
TTTTCACACACTTGGGTTTTTTTCGTGGGGAGATTCGGGGGGGTCATGCACTGGGGTGTTACTTGAGCTTTCATATATTTTCGATTGGGTTTGTAACACCGTCCTTCAGTGGGGGCGAAGAAACAATTTAATTTCCGCTTTCATACTTTGCTGATTCTGCCGAGCTTCGCTGTTCGAAGCTCGGACCTCTGTTTGCTCTTGCCGAATATTCTCTTATTTTAATGCAAGTTTGATTTTCTGTTACGTCTGTCATATTGATTTCTGGAATTTTGGAGTTGGATTGTTCGAACTGGGTGTGTTTCGCAGTTGTTTTCTGAATTTATGCAGGTTTGTGGTTGGATCTGGGTGATCGGAGTCTGTTTGTGGATGAATCGGAGGGTTGAGTTCGCTGGAGTTGTGGAGTTGTCTGTGATTGTTTGAATTCGGAGTTGATCGGAGCAGATCTGTGAAAACCGGAGTTATGGAGTCGATTGTGTCTGTTGTTGGGTTCGGATCGCTTGGATCCAGAGTGGATTAAGCACCCGACGTGAATCCGAACAAGATTTATTTAATCTTATGCCTAGTTTACGTGTCTTCATTTCATTTCGCCTAGTTTACGTAGATCTGATGTATTTCCGGTTCATAGCAAGTTTCCGGCATCCCAATTTCTATATTCTGTTCGAATCTAGATATATGCTCTGTTTTCTCCATTTGCGTGCTTGAATCGGTTAGGAAATTGCATGTCGTTGTTAGCTGGAGCATGAGTTTGTTATTTGCAGCTTTAGCCGTACTTGCTATATTTGGAGCCATGGTCCCCACTGTTTTATTTTCCCTGTCTAGTCTTAGTTAGTTAGTCGTTTACTTAATCTAGGAAGTAAAATGTGTCTCTCAGTGTTGAAGTCTGATTTTATTACATTTTCTGTGTCTTAGGTCTAGCATTTACATTTCGTGCCTAGATCTAGAGGTAGTTAAAATTCTCAACCCTTTTGCGTGGCAGCAGCCGCTTGTTTCCAGAGTCTCTAAGCACTACTTCACGAATCCATCTTCGTGGGATCGACCCCGCTTCCCTATGCTAATTTATAGTATTCGGGTTGAGGGATTTATTTTTCAAGAGGAGTCGAGTGTGTCCAACAACAAAAACACTCTGTGTTCTCTTGAGTTCCTGGACCTGGTGATCCAGTGGATTTAAGGAGCGTGGAGTCTTGACCAAGAACTTGAATTAGTTTTCTCTGTGCACACTTGCTTACTCCGTGTTAAACCACGCTACTACAAGATCGTAGTAGACCCTCCAAATGGCGCTGTTGCCGGGATGGATGGCGTGCTTTGTGTTAGTGTTCAGAGTCTGTGGTGTAAATAGTTTTGATTTATTTTCTTTTTTTATTATTTGTAGTTTATGAGCAGAGACTCAAGATCTGCCCATTGGAGCAACTCATCTGGATGGAAGCACGGCCGGTTTAATTGGCATGTTAAGGATACAGTCTCTACTGTGACCACCAGATCAGGGTTCACCACAGGAGATCCGTTTCCGAGTGAATTTACTAGCAACGAATCTTGGACGTTGTCAGGACGCGAAGATCCAGAGTCATCACCCGAATCAGAAACAGAGTCAGAAACAGGGGAAGCAGAGGAAGTAGTCATGGCGCAAGTGGTAGATCCAGATCCAGAGATAGGGTCGTTGACAGCTCATTTAGATGGAGAGCCGGCCCAAGCCATAGTAATGAACCAGCGCCAGAGACTATTGAATCAAGACACCGCGCTTCTTAAATCCACTGGATCACTAATACAAGTGCTTCGGATCGTGTGTGTTTCGTGTGCTTACAGGGAACACTAATACAAGTGCTCGGTCAAGACACCGCGCTTCTTAAATCCACTGGATCACTAGGTCCAGGAACCCAAGGAACACAGAGTGTTGTTGTCGTTGGACACGCTCGACTCTCCTTCAAAAATTAATCCCTCAACCCAAATTACTATTAAATTAGTATAGGGAAGTGGGGTCGATCCCACGAAGATGGATTCGTGAGTAGTGTTTAGAGACTCTGGAAACAAGCGGCTGCTGCCACGCAAAGGGTTGAGGTTTATAACAACTACCACTAGACCTAGGCACGGAATTTAAATGCTAGACCTAAGAAACAGAATACTTGTAAAATCAGACATCAACACCGAAAGAAACAATAGCTCGCTAGACCGTGTAAATGATTAACTAAATATGACTAGGCAGGAAGAATTAAAAGTGGGGACCAGGACATTCAAATAAGGTAAGTACGGTAAAAGCTGCAACTAACAAACTCATGCAATTTCCTATCCCAACTCAGAAACGTAAATGAAGAAAACAGAGCATACTCCTAGATTCGAACAGAATATAGAAATCGGGACGCCGGAAACTCGCTACGAATCGGAAGTACATCAGATCTACATAAACTGAACGAAATGAAACGAAAACACGTAAGCTAGGCATAAAATTAAACCAACACGACTCAGATTCACGTCGAATGCTTAATCCACTCCGGATCCAAGACATCCGAACTCAACACCAGCACAATCAACTCCATAGCTCCGATTCTCACAGATCTACTCAAATCAACTCCAGATCCCAACAATCACAGACAACCCTACGACATCAACAAGTTAAGAACCCGATTCATCCACAAACAAACTCCATTCTCCCAGATCCAACCACAAACCTGCGATAATCTAGAAAACAACCAACTCCAACAATCCAACTCAGAATTCAAGTAAACATAATCGACAAACAAAGATCAACACAGTCGGCATAAACTAAAACGAAACTTGCATAAACACAGAGAATATCCAGAAAACAAAGAGGTCCGAGCCTCGAACAGCGAAGCTCGGCGAATTCAGCAGAAACGTAAACAGAAAATAAATTGTTTCTTCGCCCTCAAGTAGGACGGTGTTACCACCAGATCGAAAAGTGTGTAAGCTAGAAGTGAACCCCAAGTATGCCCTGAATTTCCCACGAAAGAACCCAAGTGTGTGAAGAAAAGTGAACTAAGCTACAAGCTGTTGGCGAGGTCTCCAACCGAGAAGATCCCTCCAGCGTGCATGCTTCTCTCTTTTATAGACGCGGACATAACCTTCTAGAGTCTTCGTAGAAATCTCTATTCTACCCTTCAACTCCGAGGCTTCCTCCGTCGAGCAATTTTCCGCATAATGTCCACTCTTTCGCCTTCTTCCTAGGTCCACGCAACTGTCTCCCTTCTTTGCTGGACCTGGCGAAAATCTTCACACACCTGGCTTAAAACGCGTGTTAGACCCAGAAATTTCACGAATTAAAGCCCTAGACCTATGCATGAAATTAGCCTTATCAAACTGCTCACACTTAAACCATGCTTGTCCTCAAGTATGAAAGACAAGAAAATGAAATAAGGCGAATTTCAATGCACGGTTCCCAAGAACGATCCTACAAACAAGATTTAACAAAAACAAAAACCTAGACCTAGAAAACTAACAGACTCAGAAAAGAAAATAACACACAAAGAACACAAAACACAACACATAATCATGCACTAGCTTCAACTTTTAGGCGACTGTCCCCACAAGCTTAAGTCTTCTCCGATCGTCTACAGTCTCCAAATCCTCCTTCTTCCTTCGTCAACCCAAACGGTTCGTCAGTTTGTCAAGAAACCTATGGATTTCCTAGCGGTTAGGTTCGCTCGATCACTCATTCCTCACCAGGGATGTTAGGACCAAAAACGCTCCAAGGTTAAAGTTACACCACTGATGCGTTGGGTTATGAGAGTTTCCCCTTTTTATTATCTCCCCTCTTTTCTGGGTAAGGCAAATATTTCCTAGGTCAGGTAATTTTTACTTCCTGCCCTTAGATAATTAAGCTCATTTTTCTCTTCTTTTATTTTCCCCCTGGACTTCGTCCAGCTTATACCTCCCCCTTTTTTTTCTCCTGGACTTCGTCCAGCTTATACCTCATTTTCCTGGACTTCGTCCAGCTTATACCACCAGCTCTGGACTTTGTCCAGCTTATTCCTTCATAACCCATTTTTCTCCTTTATACTCTACTCCCTAAGCATCAAGTGGCTGCCCATTTTTTTTACAAGTTAGCTCAAAGTGTTTAGGCTTATAACTCACTTTATAGTAAGGCTGCACAGCTAGGTTATCTAAGGTATCCTCTATCGTCCTTACTTCATCCAAACCGCTTTTAGTTTATTAAGGAAGAGGGCATCAAAGTTGACGTGTATCCTATCTTCAATCGCTCTCACTAAGGGAATATTCCTGCCTTATTGTATCCACTAGCTCATGCAACACGTAACACACAGACAAGACCTAAAAAAAACTATAAGACTTACAGTCACAGACTGCACCTATTCCCTCCCCCTCCCACTTCACTCAAGCTTGTCCCCAAGCCATCCTAGTGAAGGGGGGTAAATAGGGAAGTACAAACATGTAAAACAGAAAACCAAACAAAAAACAACGTGCCAAAACAAACAAACTTCTCACACTTAGACCGTACACCGGGCTAAGTGGGAGAAAGCACAACAACCAAAACCAAACATGCAAAACAGCTCAACCCCTTCTCACACTTAGACCAGAAATTGGGCTAAGTGTGGAAAGTAGCAACACATATGTACAGAGCAAGCATGCTGGCACAGAACATTAAAACAAACAAAAAGCAGAAACAGAAAGCAATAAAAGACGAAAAGTAAAAGTTACTTGGGTTGGGGGAAATTAATTCGGGGTCTGGCCCCCTCGGGAGCCAGACTTGGGCGGCACAGCCTGTTGGGTCACTTTAGCTTTCTTTCTTGCCGGTGATTCCGGCTTCTCTTTCCTCTCGTCAGTCTGTCCGGGTACGGTCTTCTTCAAGGTCATGGGTCTAGTAGAGGACGAAGTGATTAGAGGCTTGGTGACTTGTGGCTGCTTCCGGATAGATAGATCTCCTGGACTTGGCGCCCTGGGTCCGCCACTAGGTCCAGGAAGTAATATTGGTGCGTCCGGGAATTTCTCGCGCAACCACTTCATCATTGCCATCATTAACGTGACACCCTCCGTCATCTTCTCAGTGCATCGGGACGACATTGCCACCAGATCAGAAACGCGCCCCTTGAGGGCCACCATTTCCTCCCTAACCGTCTGAACCTCCGATCTCATTTCTACCATTCCCGTTCGTACTCCGGCAACTTCCTTCCTTACTCTCTCAGCTTCACCACTGTCTTTTCCTTTACCCCGCAGGGCCACAATCCCTTCCATCACTTTTTGAATCTCGGATCTCATCCAACTGACTTCCTTTCTCATTGCATCCACCTCCACAACTGGCTTCCTGGCTTCACCTGCATCAGCAACGTCCTTCACACCCGCCACCTCTTGTTCCTGTTTGATCTGGGCCTCCGATTTACCAACTTCGTAAAAACAGACATCCCTCTTGTGCATGATTAGCAGCCCCTTGTTGAAGAAGTACTCCATATTGAAAACCTCGGGGGTAGACACATCTTCACCTCCCGGCAAGCCTTGTGGATCTTCATAATCACATTGCGCTGCAGATAAGCTCCCAGAAGGTGGCATGTGTATAGATGCCGGGAGGGATTGGCAGTTACTTGGTGGCAGGCTTGAGCTAACCAGTAGCCCAAATGAACACGTACACCCGTGGCCATGCACCAGGTAAAGTATAAGTCGGCGGTTGTCAAGGCGGTGTTGGCTGTGCCCATCAGGTTGTAGCTAATGAAGGTTTGGGCGAACCTCAGAACCCTGTCTTCGATGTGGTGAGCCTTCGAACAACTAGTTTTAAATTGACCCACCCTCGGATGAGTCAAGAACTCCCATGCGTTCTGCGCTTTGAAACCTGGCGTGAGTTTTGGTGGACCAACCATTCTCTCATTCCATAAACCTTTGTAATCTTCCGTACGCGTTAGCAGACCCATCCGTAGAGTCCACTCCATGATGCTCATCACATGCTCTTCATTGAAGAGCCTGAAGTTAATGGAATCGGCATCCAAGTCGGTGGTGGATTTAAACCGGAAAGTCGAGAAAAATTCTCGTGCCACGTCAATCGGAACCTCAAGGGTGCTATCCTTTAGCAACCAGTCAAAGCCGATTGCCTCTATATACCCCCGAAACTCGTCATTGCTTGAGATCCCCTTGAGCTCTGCTGAATCGTACTTCTTTCCCGATTTGGCATGTTTCCCCACGGTACTCTTCTCGCATATATCGCTGTACGTCTTGGGTCATCAAACTTCCCCATCGCATTCAGCAGTTCCTTAGTTATCCAGATTTCTTTTGGCTCAAAATTGAGCTCCACTCCTTGATCTTCCTCGGAGTCACTGGACTCATTATGGCTTTCCGACTCGGCATCGGACGATATTTTAGCAGGTGGAGAGGGAGAATGGTCTTGCTTTCTTGGTCGAGGAAGGAGCGATATGCTTCCCCTTCCTCTTCCTCTCGACTGCGCGTCTACGCTCCTCCTCGTCGTTCTCCCCATCGTCAGGTCCGGGAGAATCTGCCTGCTCAGGTGCTGCGGCCCCTCGACCCAGCATGTCCTCCTCCGTCTGCTGGACGGTTTGGTCTATCTCATCAAGCAGACTCCGACGAGCCTGCCTCCTTGCTTCCCTTGCGTTTACCGGTGAATCGGTCCCATCAGGGACATCAGTCAGATCCACCATTAGAGTCATCCCGTCGTCGACGGGTTCCTGTGCCTCGCCAGACGCGAGGTCGTCTTCCTTCCCAATCAATGGGGTTGCCCCCTCGATGTAAACAGGGGTCTCTACCCCACCCGGACTTCCCGTAACAAATTGGGCTTCGGTGCCCTCAACCACTTCTGGGGTTTCCCCCGCCGATTGTCTTTCAGAAGTTAGGGCTTCGCCGCCCGTTGGAACATCGCAACCAACAACAGGGGTTTCCCCCTCGACCAACTCCTCCAAAACAGGGGTTTCCCCCTCTGTAAATTCCTTCACAACAAGGGTTTCCCCCTCCTCAGTGACAGAACCTAATCTAGGCTCACTTACGGCCAACAACTCCAACCCCGCGGTCAGATCTGCTTCTTCTTCGCGAGATTCTGCGGTGGTTGGTTCTTGAACAGTGACGGCTTCTTCTGGTACAGCGGTGGTGGGTTCTGCGGCAGCCACCGGTTTGGGTGTTGAAACCCCTGAAGTTCCCGGTTGTGATACGGCAGATGTAGAAACGGCTGGTGCAGATTTCCCCATTACCGCCGCGAACATGGCAAATGCCTCCATCGCCTTTTCTGGTCCCCCAAATTTTTGTAGTATATCCGCCATAAACGCCGCCGCACTTGAATCGGCGGATCCTGAAGTGTTTCCGGTACTCGGCTTGTTATCCATGAAGAATTCTGTAGAAAATCTTGACAAAAACTAGGACAGAAATTTCTTTGATTAGGGTTAGAGAAAGAAACCTAGAGAGAAGTTTGGGGAATTCTGGATGTAGAGAGAGAGTGAATAAGGGAAAATGAAAAGAGAACACGGTTATTAACCGATAGGTATGGGAGAGGACGGTTTGCAGGCGGTTGCAGGCATGACGCTAGCGACTGCACGCCTTCCCATAAAGGTGTCCTTTTGAAATTCGAACCGGTGCCAACTCCCTCCAAAACTTTACTTCTCAACTCCTCGCCCTAGCAAATTCCTTCTGCAAAACGGTACTTAGGAAAAAACATTAAACAAAAACTTGAAACGCCAGACTCTTCGGTTTTAGGGTATGACAGTATCAAAAACATTCCCAAAGAGTCTGGTATTTCGAAAATATTTTTGGAAGATTTTTTTTTGTTTTGTTTGGGTTTTTCTAGATTTACGAAAAGCGATTAAATATTTACAAAATTTCTTACGAGTGTTCTCAAGATTCCCCGGGTCAGGGTATAAAAACTTTTCAGTAACTCGACCCAGGAAATCTTTAAGAACACTTCCTTCCTAGACCCGTTTGCGGATATCAAGAAGCGCGTGTAGCGGCACTTCGTCCACTACACACATCTCCGAGGCATCCCTAAACACCTTCAGACGATGACCATTGACAAGGAAAGGAGTAGAGTTTGAAGAACTTCCCTGGATTTCTACTGCTCCATTTGCACGCAGACTCACAACAGTGTATGGCCCAATCCATTTGGACTTTACTTGCCGGGCATTAACTTGAGCCGGGACTGGAACAGGAGAACCTTCTGCCCAACTTGCAGTTCTTGGTCCGGAGATTTTTATCATGCCACAATTTGGTCTTTTCCTTGTACCACATTGCTGACTCGTAAGATTCAAGTCGCAATTCTTCCAACTCTTGGAGTTGCAGTTTCCTCTCTCCCTCACAAGCTCGAGGATTCATATTAATCTCCTTGACCGCCTAGTACGCCTTGTGCTCAATTTCCACCGGTAAGTGACACATCTTGCCAAATACTAACCTGTAAGGAGACATTCCAATGGGCGTTTATATGTTGTTCTATATGCCAATAATGCATCATCAATTCTCTTGCTCCAGTCTTTCTCGACGGATTCACCGTTTTTTCCAGGATCGCTTTGATTTCTCTATTTGATATTTCCGCTTGGCCGTTGGACTGAGATGATATGGTGTGGAGAGGCGATGGTGAACTCCGTACTTTCTCATTAGAAACTTCAATAGTCCGGTTGCGGGAAATGCGTCCCATTGTCAGATATTATAGCTCTGGGTACTCCGTACCTGTTGAAAATGTTAGCTCTAAGGAACTTCGCTACCCTCTTTAGCTTCACAAGTATGTAGGTGTTTCCGTATGAAGACGGAAATGGACCCATGAAGTCCATCCCCCAGACATCGAAGATCTCACATACAATTATTGGAACTTGTGGCATTTCGTCCCTCCTGGAGATTCCCCGGTCTGTTGACACCTCACACAGTTCTGACAGAATTCAAAAAGCATCCTTATTCAACGTGGGCCCAGTAAAACCTACTGTCCAACACCTTCCTTGCGGTCTTCCTAGGTCCAAAGTGACCTCCACACGCTAGGGCATTGGCAATGGTTCAGACACATCCCTCTGTTACCCACTCTGGGATACACCTCCGGATAACTTGGTCGGCTCCCATTCGCCACAAATACGGGTCATCCAGAAATAGTACTTGGCCTTACTCTTCAATTTCATCTTCTGGGCCCGGGAGATGAGATTTCTTGGGAAACTGGGTACCTCTCCAGTTGACTAAGTAATTTGCCAGGTCAGCGAACATGGCTCAGAGTTTTGTTTGGACATTTCCCTTTCTCGGCATCCCTGGACCTATTAATGCCATGAGCTTTTCCCAATTGATGGGTCTAAGGGAGTTCTTCCAGATAATACCAAATGCTCCTCGGGGAATGCATCTTGGAATTGCTTCCCGGTCTCTCCTTGAAAATACGACTTAGGTGGTCAGCACCTTGTTCTCAGTTCCTTTCTTATCCTTAACTTCCCAATCGAATTCTTGTAAAAGTAATACCCAACGGATTAATCTTGGTTTTAGACTCTCTTTGCCAGCAAGTACTTAATAGCTGCATGGTCCGTGAAAAAGATCACCTTCGACCTCCAGCAAATACGGGCGAAACTTCTCAAATGAGTATACCACCGCCAGCATTCTTTTTCGGTTGGTGTCGTAATTCTTCTGAGCTTGATTCAGTGTTTTGGATGCATAAAAGATCACATAGCTTTTTCCATCAATTCTTTGACCTAGCACTGCTCCCACGGCATAGTCGCTTGCGTCAACACATAATTTCAAAGGGTAGATTCCAGTTGGGCGCTCTAATAATGTTGGGCAGATACTAGTCTATCTTTCAACAACTGAAAAGCCCTTTGCACTTCCTCATCGAACTCAAACTCCACATCGTTATGCAATAAGTGAGTGAGTGGTTGAGCAATCTTTGCGAGTCCTTTATAAACCTCCTATAAATCCTGCATGCCTAGGAATCTCTACCTCTTTTCCTGATTCGTCGGGTAAGGCAGTTCGAGATGACATCGATTTTTGCTTGATCTACTTGTATGCCTCTTTCCGATACCATACATGCCCTAGGACAATTCCTTCAGGGACCATAAAGTGGCATTTCTCGAAATTCAAAACCAAATGCTTTTCCTGGCACCTCCTCAGCACTATATCCAACTCGCCAAAACACGAGTTAAATGAATTCCCGTACACAGTGAAGTCGTCCATAAAATCTCGATGCAATCCTCTAGGAGATCCGAGAAAATGATCATCATACACCGCTGGAAAGTCCCTGGAGCATTGCAGAGACCAAACGGCATCCTCCTATAAGCGTACGTTCCAAAGGGACACGTGAAAGTTATCTTCTCTTGATCCTCGGGATCCACATAGATTTAAAAATATCCACTATATCCGTCCAGGAAACAGAAATATTGCTTACCTGCCAGCCTCTCCAACATCTGATCAATGAAAGGTAGCGGGAAGTGATCCTTCTTAGTAGCCTCGTTCAGCTTCCGGTAGTCAATACACATCCTCCACCCAGTAAAAAGTCGAGTGGGGACGAACTCATTTTTATCGTTCTTAACTACCTGTATTCCTGACTTCTTTGGTACCATATGTACGGGACTAACCCATTCACTGTCTGGTATGGAATATATGATTCCTAGGGATAGCAGCTTCAATACTTCCTTCAGCACTTCTTCCCTCATGTTCGGATTCAACTTGCGTTGCGGGGTCCCTACAGGCCTTTGCTCTTTCTTCTAAACGAATGTGATGCATACACATATCTGGACTGATTCCAACCAAGTCACAGAGCGTCCACCCAATGGCTTTCTTGTTTCTCCTAATTACATTCAGCAGTTCCTCTTCTTGTCTCTCGGTCAAGCTGTTGTTAATAATCACCGGGAAGTTTTCGTTCTCCTCCAGATAAGCATACTTGAGCCCCGGTGGAAGTGCTTTCAATTCTTTCTTGGGGATATCTTATTTCCTGGGGCAAGGGATTTATTTCTGTTGTCATTCCTTTCTTAGACTCAGCAGAACTGTTCATGCTCGCCACATAAGGTGTCTTCCTTGACCTAACTAGCTCCGGACTTGTACAGAATTCCAGAATTGCTTCCGCTAGTTCCTCATCTGATAACTCATTTGTGTTCATTGTTTGACACCCAACTGGCTACTTCTCTATCAATGGTATGACCCATCTCAGAATTCTCGATTTGTTCCTGCATTAACTCTGTCTCAAGATATTCCTAGACCAAGGGGTTAATAACATCTATAGCATACAATTTTTCAACGTCAAGAGGTCTTTTCATTGCCTCATCTATGCTAAATGTATATTTCTCCCCATTGTAATCAAGGCAAATAGTACCGTCAAAAACATCAATGATAGTTTTAGCAGTCCGTAGAAAAGGTCTCCCTAGAAGTACTTCCGCCAGACTCTGCAGACTCATTATCACTCATCCTTATCACATGGAAATCAGCTGGGTACAAGAAATCATGTACCTTTACTATCACATTCTCAAGCACACCTTCAGGACAAATGCATGACCTGTCTGCCAATTGGATCACAACTTTCGTGTCCACCATGCCTACCCCTACTAACCTCTTGTATACAGATAGCGGTAACACATTTATCGACGCACCTAAATCACACATAGCATGCTCGATTTTCACGTCACCAATAGAGATGGGTAAGGTAAACATACCTGGATCATTGCATTTTGAAGGCATCCTCCGCTTTTGAATCACTGCCGAGACATTCTCGCCTATCAAAATTTTCCCACTGGGTCTAGCCTCTCCAGCTATAAATTCCTTGATGAACTTGCTAAACACCGGCAATTTCAAGGCCTGCAGGAATGGTAGATTAATGTCTAGTTTCCCAAAAATGTCCATGAAATCCACCGGCTCTTCTTTCTTCTTCTTGGCTTCCCCCCGGCTCGGGAAAGGCTTCAATCGTTTTCCTGCTCCTGTAGAACTGTCAGCTGAGAATTCTCCAGTCTCCTCCCTTTCTGCCTTGTTCTCAAATACTGGCTCTGGATCGAGGAAGAATGGCTCAGTTGACTTAGGCAAGGGTTTCTCCAAATCTCCTATCTTAAGGTCATCATTGACCAAAGAACTTTCTCCTTCCAAGTCCCCAGACCTAGGAATAGTATCTTCTTCCTTACCTTCCTTGGGGCTTATCGCTTCCTTCGTTCTCACCACTGGCCCATCATATGCCTTCCCGGATCTCAAGGTAACCTGACTTATATTCGCCCTATCTGGTGGCCTTACCGAGGCGAGAATCTTTCCCTCGTTTCCTCTCATATCACTCAAAGCAGTGGCTATCTGGGACAATTGTTTAGCCAGCATATCCATGGCTGCCTTTTGCTCCTGTTGAGCATCTTGAAGCTTATGCACTACGTCATTGTTCGATTGCAGGTTGCTTTGCATATGTTGCTGAGAACTGACGAGGTCGTGCACCATATCATTGATACTCTTTGGTGACTTTTGTGGTTGACTGGGCCGTGGCCCTATACTCAGCGTCGGTCCACTCGCTTGATTCTGACGAGCGTTCCCTTGACTGCCTGAAGAGTTGTTGTATTGATTTCCTTGGCCCTGGTAATTATTCTGAAAATTCCTTTGGTGCGGTGGCACATAAGAGTTCCCTTGATTATTCTGATTTCTGTTCCCACAGCTTGAGTGGTCTCCTTGGTTCCGATTGATCCAGCTGCCCTGCCCCTCTTGATTCCTTCCTGACCAGTTACCTTGCCTTTCGGGCTGAGGTGCAAACTGCTGACTTTGTTGTGGTGCTGGCTGATTCTGCTCATTGTCAGTCCACCTGAAATTCAGATGATTCCGCCAAGGTGCATCTCTCTGTCTTCCTGGATTCCAGCTCCCATCGGGATTCCAACTACCCATTGCATTGACCTGGGCCTGATAATCTCCTTCCTGGGTCCCGTAATATTGCTGAATTTGACTATCTCCTGGACCCGGAGATTTCTCCTTCCCTTGCGAAGTCAGTGAATTCGTTTTCTCAATCGCGTTCAAAAGAGCCTTCTCGAGCCTAACAATCCTTGCCTCCACTTTATCATCTTCTTGCTCTCTTACGGCATGCACCGACCCTCTTCTCACAGCATTCCTAGGGTTATCGTACGCCTTCTTAGCATCGATCAATTTTCCCGGAATTTCCCTTGCTTCACTTCCCCTCTTTCTTGTGAAATTCCCCCCACTCGAGGAATTTATTAAATCCTTTGACTCAGGAGTCGCTCCTTCGTAAAACAGAGAGTAGGTCTCTGCCTCTATCATTCGGTGGTTTGGGCATGCATCCAACCACCCCTTAAATCTCGACCAATACTGACTCAAGGATTCGTCGTAATCCTGCTTACACTCTAATATTTCTTTCTTCAGTGCATTCGTCTTGTTGGATGGGAAGAAATAATCTAGGAATTCCAATTTGAAATCCCTCCATGTGCGAATAGAATCCGGGGGTAACCTTAATAACCACGTGTTAGCTTTCCCTTTCAAGGTAAACGGAATCGCACGTAGGCGATAATCCTCCTTTGTTGCATCATTCGGCCTCTTCTGAATACCACACAACTTGCTGAATTCATTTAAGAACTCATACGGACACTCATTTCTACGCCCAGAGAACGTCGGCAAGATGCCGAGCACGTTTGTCTTGATCTCAATAGTCCTCTGGCGTGGATTCATCACTATAGCTTGAGCTGGTTCTCCATCTAAATGGGCAGTGAGAGAACCGATCTCTGGATCTGGATCTACTACCTGCGCCATGACTATTCCTCTGCTTCCCCTGTTTCTGACTCCGTTTCTGATTCGGGTGGGGATTCTGGATCTTCGCATCCTGACGACGTCCAAGATTCGTCGCTAGTTAATTCACTCGGGAACGGATCTCCTGTGGTGAATCCTGATCTGGTGGTCACAGTAGAAGCTGTATCCTTAACCTGCCGAGTAAACTGGTCGTACTTCCTCCCAGACGAGTTGCTCCAGTAGGTAGATCCTGAGCCTCTGCTCATAAACTACAAACAAAAGAGAAAGAAAACAAATCAAAACTATTTACACCACAGACTCTGAACACTAACACTAAGCACGCCATCCATCCCCGGCAACGGCGCCATTTGAAGTGAGGAAGAGCTAAGTCGGATAGTGTGTGTTTCGTGTGCTTACAGGGAACACTAATACAAGTGCTCGGTCAAGACACCACGCTTCTTAAATCCACTGGATCACTAGGTCCAGGAGCCCAAGGAACACAGAGTGTTGTTGTCGTTGGACACGCTCGACTCTCCTTCAAAAATTAATCCCTCAACCCAAATTACTATTAAATTAGTATAGGAAAGTGGGGTCGATCCCACGAAGATGGATTCGTGAGTAGTGTTTAGAGACTCTGGAAACAAGCAGCTGCTGCCACGCAAAGGGTTGAGGTTTGTAACAACTACCACTAGACCTAGGCACGGAATTTAAATGCTAGACCTAAGAAACAGAATACTTGTAAAATCAGACATCAACACCGAAAGAAACAATAGCTCGCTAGACCGTGTAAATGATTAACTAAATATGACTAGGCAGGAAAAATTAAAAAGTGGGGACCAGGACATTCAAATAAGGTAAGTACGGTAAAAGCTGCAACTAACAAACTCATGCAATTTCCTATCCCACTCAGAAACGTAAATGAAGAAAACAGAGCATACTCCTAGATTCGAACAGAATATAGAAATCGGGACGCCGGAAACTCGCTACGAATCGAAAGTACATCAGATCTACATAAACTGAACGAAATGAAACGAAAACACGCAAGCTAGGCATAAAATTAAACCAACACGACTCAGATTCACGTCGAATGCTTAATCCACTCCGGATCCAAGACATCCGAACTCAACACCAAGCACAATCAACTCCATAGCTCCGATTCTCACAGATCTACTCAAATCAACTCCAGATCCCAACAATCACAGACAACCCTACGACATCAACAAGTTAAGAACCCGATTCATCCACAAACAAACTCCATTCTCCTAGATCCAACCACAAACCTGCGATAATCTAGAAAACAACCAACTCCAACAATCCAACTCAGAATTCAAGTAAACATAATCGACAAACAAAGATCAACACAATCGGCATAAACTAAAACGAAACTTGCATAAACACAGAGAATATCCAGAAAACAAAGAGGTCCGAGCCTCGTACAGCGAAGCTCAGCGAATTCAGCAGAAACATAAACAGAAAATAAATTGTTTCTTCGCCCTCAAGTAGGACGGTGTTACCACCAGATCGAAAAGTGTGTAAGCTAGAAGTGAACCTCAAGTATGCCCTGAATTTCCCACGAAAGAACCCAAGTGTGTGAAGAAAAGTGAACTAAGCTACAAGTTGTTGGCGAGGTCTCCAACCGAGAAGATCATTCCAGCGTGCATGCTTCTCTCTTTTATAGACGCGGACATAACCTTCTAGAGTCTTCGTAGAAATCTCTATTCTACCCTTCAACTCCGAGGCTTCCTCCATCGAGCAATTTTCTGCATATGTCCACTCTTTCGCCTTCTTCCTAGGTCCACGCAATTGTCTCCCTTCTTTGCTGGACCTGGCGAAAATCTTCACACACCTGGCTTAAAACGAGTGTTAGACCCAGGGAATTTCACGAATTAAAGCCCTAGACCTATGCATGAAATTAGCCTTATCAATCGCCTACGTGCAATTCCATTTACCTTGAAGGGGGAAGCTAATACGTGGTTATTGAGGTTGCCCCTGGATTCTATCCGCACATGGAGGGACTTCAAGTTAGAATTCTTAGATTATTTCTTCCCATCTAACAAGACGAATGCACTGAAAAAAGAAATACTAGAGTGTAAGCAGGATTACGATGAATCCTTGAGTCAGTATTGGTCGAGATTCAAGGGATTGTTGGATGCATGCCCGAATCACCGAATGATAGAGGCAGAGACCTACTCTCTGTTTTACGAAGGGGCAACTCCTGAGTCAAAGGACTTAATGAACTCCTCGAGTGGGGGAAATTTCACAAGGAAGAGAGGAAGTGAGGCAAGAGAAATCCTGGGGAAGTTGATCGACGCTAAGAAGGCGTACGATAACCCTAGAAATGCAGTGAGGAGAGGATCGGTGCATGCTGTGAGAGAGCAAGAAGATGATAAGGTAGAAGCAAGGATTGACAGGCTCGAGAAAGCTCTATTGAACGCAATTGAAAAAAACAAATCCACCAGTTTCACAAGGAAAGGAGAAATCTCCTGGTCTAGGAGATAATCAAATTCAGCAATATTATGGGACCCAGGAAGGAGATTATCAGGCACAGGTCAATGCAATGGGAAGTTAGAATCCCGATGGGAGCTGGAATCCAGGGAGACAGAGAGATGCGCCCTGGAGAAACCATCCAAATTTCAGATGGACCGACAATGAACAGAATCAGCCAGCACCACAACAAAGTCAGCAGTTTGCACCTCAGCCTGAAAGACAAGGTAACTGGTCAGGAAGGAATCAAGAGGGGCGGGGCAGCTGGATCAATCGGAACCAAGAAGACCACTCGAGCTGGGGAACCAGAAATCAGAACAATCAAGGGAACTCTTATGTACCGCCGCACCAAAGGAATTTTCAGAACAATTACCAGGGTCAAGGAAATCAATACAACAACTCTTCAGGAGGTCAAGGAAACGCTCGTCAGAATCAGATGAGTGGACCGACTCTGAATATAGGGCCAGGGCCCAGTCAGCCACCACAGCCACAAAAGAGTATCGATGATATGGTGCACGATCTTGTCCGTTCTCAGCACCATATGCAAAACAACCTGCAATCAAACAGTGACGTAGTGCACAAGCTTCAAGATGATCAACAGGAGCAAAAGGCGGCCATGGATATGCTGGCCAAGCAATTATCGCAGATAGCCACTTCTTTGAGTGATATGAGGGGAAATGAAGAAAAGATTCCCGCCTCAGTAAGGCCACCGGATAGAGCGAATATAAGTCAGATTACCTTGAGATCCAGGAGGGGATATGAAGGGCCAGTGGTAAGAACGAAGGAAGCGACAAGTTCCAAGGAAGACAAGAAGTACGAGGATACAATTCCTAGATCCAGGAACTTGGAGGGAGAAAATTCCTTGGTCAAGGATGACCTTGAAACAGGAGATTTGGAGAAACCCCTGCCTAAGTCAACTGAACCATTTTTCCTCGATCCAGAGCCGGAGTTGGAGAACGAGGCAATAAGGGAGGAAACTGGAGAATTCTCAGCTGAAAGCTCTATCGGAGCAGGGAAGCGACTGAAGCCTTTCCCAAGCCGGGGGGAAGCTAAGAAGAAGAAGGAAGAGCCGGTGGATTTCATGGATATTTTTGGGAAATTGGAGATTAATCTACCATTCTTACAGGCTTTGAAATTGCCGGTGTTTAGCAAGTTTATCAAGGAATTTATAGCTGGGAAGGCTAGACCTAGTGGGAAAATTTTGATCGGTGAGAACATCTCTGCAGTGATTCAAAAGCGGAGGATGCCTTCGAAATGCAATGATCCAGGTATGTTTACCTTACCCATCTCAATTGGTGATGTGAAAATCGAGCATGCTATGTGTGATTTAGGGTGCATCCATAAATGTGTTACCACTTTCTATATACAAGAAGTTAGTAGGGGTAGGCATGGTGGACACCAAAGTTGTGATCCAATTGGCAGACAGGTCATGCATTTGTCCTGAAGGAGTGCTTGAGAACGTGATAGTAAAGGTACATGACTTCTTGTACCCAGCAGATTTCCATGTGATTAGAATGAGTGATAATGAATCTGCAGAGTCTGGTGGAGTACTTTTAGGGAGACCTTTCCTGCGTACCGCTAAGACTATCATTGATGTTTTTTATGGTACCATCTGTCTTGATTATAATGGGGAGAAATATACATTCAGCATAGATGAGGCAATGAAAAAACCTCTTGACATTGAAAATTTGCATGCTATAGATGTTATTAATCCCTTAGTCCAAGAATATCTTGAGACAGAGTTAATACAGGAACAGATCGAGAATTCCGAATAAGTCATGACATTAATAGAGAAGTAGCTAGTTGGTGTCAAGCAATGAACACGAGTGAGTTATCAGATGATGAGCTAGCTGAAGCGATTCTGGAATTCTGTACGAACCCGGAGCTAGCCAGATCAAGGAAGGCACCTTATGTGGCGAACGTGGACAGTTCTACTGAGTCTAAGAAGGGAATAACAACTGAGTCGACAGAGAAAAATCCGTTGCCCCAGGAAAAAGATTGCCCCAAGAAAGAGCTGAAAACGCTTTCACCTGGGCTCAAGTATGCGTATCTGGAGGAGAATGAAAATTTCCCGGTGATTATTAACAGCAGCTTGACTGAGGGACAAGAGAGGAATTGCTAAATGTAATCAGGAGAAACAAGAAGGCTATTGGGTGGACACTCTCTGACTTGGTTGGGATCAGTCCTGATCTGTGCATGCATCACATTCGCCTAGAAGAAGGAGCAAAAGCCTGTAGGGACCCACAACGCAAGTTGAATCCGAACATGAGGGAAGAAGTGCTGAAGGAAGTATTGAAGTTACTATCCCTAGGAATCATATATTCCATACCAGACAGTGAATGGGTTAGTCTAGTACATATGGTACCAAAGAAGTCAGGAATACAGGTGGTTAAGAACGATAAAAATGAGTTGGTCCCTACTCGACTTGTTACTGGGTGGAGGATGTGTATTGACTACCGGAAGCTGAACGAGGCTACCAAGAAGGATCACTTCCCATTACCATTCATTGACCAGATGTTGGAAAGGTTGGCGGGCAAGCAATATTTTTGTTTCCTGGATGGATATAATGGGTATTTTCAAATCTATGTGGGTCCCGAGGATCAGGAGAAGACAACTTTCACGTGTCCCTTTGGAACGTATGCTTACAGAAGGATGTCGTTTGGCCTGTGCAATGCGCCAGGTACTTTTCAGCGGTGTATGATGAGTATCTTCTCGGATCTCCTGGAAGATTGCATCGAGATTGTTATGAACGACTTCACTGTGTACGGGAATTCATTTGACTCGTGTTTGGCAAGTTGGATATAGTGCTGAGGAGGTGCCAGGAGAAGCATTTGGTTTTGAATTTCGAGAAATGCCACCTTATGGTCCCTGAGGGAATTGTCCTAGGGCATGTGGTGTCAGAAAGAGGCATACAAGTAGATCAAGCAAAAATTGATGTTATCTCAAAACTGCCTTACCCAACGAATCAGAAAGAGGTGAGAGGATTCCTAGGGCACGCAGGATTTTATAGGAGGTTTATAAAGGACTTCGCAAGGATCGCTCAACCACTCACTCACTTATTGCATAACGATGTGGAGTTTGCTTTCGATGAGGAGTGCAAAAAAGATTTTCAGTTGTTGAAGGATAGGTTAGTTTCTGCTCCCATTATTAGAGCACCCGACTGGAATCTACCTTTTGAAATCATGTGTGACCCAAGCGACTATGCCGTGGGAGCGGTGCTAGGTCAAAGAGTTGATGGGAAAAGCTACGTGATTTTTTATGCATCCAAGACGCTAAATCAAGCCCAGAAGAACTATGACACCACCGAAAAAGAAATGCTGGCGGTGGTATATTCATTTGAGAAATTTCGGGTCGAAGGTGATCGTTTTCACCGACCACGCGGCCATTAAGTACCTGCTGGCGAAGAAGGAGTCTAAACCAAGATTGATCTGTTGGGTGTTACTTTTACAAGAATTTGATTGGGAGGTTAAGGATAAGAAAGGAACTGAGAACAAGGTGGCTGACCACCTTAGTCGTATTTTTCAAGGGGGAGACCGAAGAAGCAATACCAGATGCATTCCCTGAGGAACATTTGTATTATTTAGGGGAATTTCCTAGACCTATCAATTGGGAAAAAATCATGGCGTTAACAGGTCCAGGAGATTCTGATAAGGTAAATGTCATCTAAACAATGAGCCATGGTTCGCAGACCTGGCAAATTACTTGGTCACTGGAGAGGTGCCTAGTTCGCAGGAAATCTCCCTGGCCCAGAGAATGAAGCTCAAAAGCGAAGCCAAGTATTATTTTCTGGGATGATCCGTATTTGTGGAGAATGGGAGCTGACCAAGTAATCCGGAGGTGTATCCCGGAGTGGGAACAGAGGGATGTACTAAATCATTGCCATGCCCTAGCTTGTGGAGGTCACTTTGGACCTAGGAAGACCGCAAGGAAGGTGTTAGATAGTGGTTTTTACTGGCCTACATTGCATAAAGATGCTTTCGAGTTTTGTCAGAACTGTGAGTGGTGTCAACAGACCGGGGGAATCTCCAGGAGGGACGAAATGCCATAAGTTCCAGTGATTGTGTGTGGATCTTCGATGTCTGGGGAATGGACTTCATGGGTCCATTTCCGTCTTCATACGGGAACGCATACATACTTGTGGCAGTTGATTATGTTTCAAAGTGGATAGAGGCCAAAGCGAACCACATCTTGTGAAGCCAAAGAGGTAGCGAAATTCCTTAGGGCTAACATTTTTAACAGGTATGGAGTGCCCAGAGCTATAATATCTGACAATTGGGACGCATTTCCGTAACCGACTATTGAAGCTCTAATGAGAAAGTACGAAGTTCAACCACTCGCCTTTCCACACCATACCACCCTCAATCAAATTGGCAAGAAGAGATCTCCAACAGGGAAATAAAGGCGATACTGGAGAAGACGGTTAATCCGTCTAGGAAGGACTGGAGTAAGAGGCTTGGAGATGCACTATGGGCTTACAGGACAGCGTACAAGACGCCTATTGGGATGTCACCTTATAGGCTTGTGTTCGGAAAAATGTGTCACTTGCCCGTGGGATTAGAACAACCGAGCATATTGAGCCGTCAAGGAGATTAACATGAGACCCAAGTCCTGTGAGGAAGAGAGAAAATTGCAGCTGCAGGAGTTGGAGGAGTTAAGGCTGGAGTCATATGAATCGGCAATGTGGTACAAAGAGAAAACAAGACTCTGGCATGACAAGATCCTACGGGTCAAAGAATTGAGAGTAGGTCAAAAAGTTCTCCTATTCCAATCCCACCTAAAGTTGATGCCTGGTAAGCTGAAGTCCAAATGGACTGGACCATACACTATTGTGAGTCTCCGTGCAAATGGAGCAGTAGAGATCCAGGGAAGTACTTCAAACTCGACTCCTTTTCTTGTCACGGTCATCGTGTGAAAGTATTTAGGGATAACTCGGAGATGTTTGTAGTGGTCGAATGCCACTACGCGCACTCCCTGATATCATCTAATCGGTCTGGGAAGTGAGTGTTCTTAGAGATTTCCTAGGTCCATCATCCAAGAAGTTTTACCATGACCTGACCTAGGGAATCTTGAGAACACTTGAACACAATTTGTAAATATTTAATTGTCTTCTTTAATTCAAGGAAAAAAAATCCAAACAAATTAAAAAAAAAACAATCTTCCAAAAATATTTTCGGAAAACCAGACTCCTTAGGCATAATTTGATACTGTCTTACCCAAGACCAGGGGAGTCTGGCGTTTCATTTTTTTAGTTTGATGTTAAGTGTGACTTTGCAGGAAGTATCTACTAGGGCAGGAATTGAGGAGTAAATATTGGAGGGAGTTGGCACCGGTTCGGATTTCAAAAAAGCCATTTTTATGGGGGAGGCGTACGGTCGCTAGAGTCATGCCTGCAAAACCGTCCTCTTCATACCTATCAGCTAATAACCGTGTGATGCTTTTTATTTTTCATTACTCCACTCTCTCTACTACATTCGAAATTCCCCAAATTTCTCTCTAGGTTTTCTTTCTCTAACCCTAATCAAAGAAAATTCCGTCCGAGTTTCTGTGAAAATTTTGCAGAATTCTTCATGGACAACAAACAGAGTACCGGAAGCACTTCAAGATCCGCCGATTCTAACGCGGCGTCGTTCATGGCTGACTTACTACAAAAACTTGGGGGCCGGAAAAAGCAATGGAGGCGTTTGCCATGTTCGCATCTGCGATGGGGGAACAGTACTGGCTGTTTCAACATCTGTCGTACCACCACCACCGGAGAACTTTAGGGGTTTCAACATCCCAACCAGAGTCGTTGCAGAACCCACCACTGCCGTCCCGGAGACAACCGCCGCAGAAAAACACGAAAGAAGAAGCAGATCTGGCGGCAGGGCTGGAACTATTGGCTGCAAGTGAACCCAGGTTAGATTCTGTCGTTGAGGGGGAACCCCCTGTTTTAAAATGATGAAGTAGTTGGAATTCTGAGGGGGTGAACCCTGTGTTTGCCACTGTGGATTTTGTTGAGAGAGAAACCCTACCGAATCTGTGGGTGTGGATCTTTCTGTTGTTGCTGATAGTCGTACTGAGGGGGAAACCCCTGTTTTGGAGAAGTTTGGAGAGGGGGGAACCCCCGGTGTTTGTGAGAACTGTTTGAAGGGCAATGAAGCCCAAGAAAATGTTAGTGAGGGGGTGACCCTTGTAAAAGCATTGGGTGCTACAACCCACAACGAGGAAGGTTCGGTTTGGGGTAGAAACCCCTATTTACATCATGGGGGCAACCCCATTGTTGATTAAGGAGGGAGAAGCCCTCGTTTCTGGAGATGTATAGGAACCCGTCAGCGACGGGATGAATTTGATGGTGGATCTGACTAATGTCTCCGACCGGACCGATTCACCGGTTGACGCAAGGGACGCAAGGAGGCAAGCTCTTCGAAGTTTACGTGATGACATTGAGGAACACGTCCCGCAGACAGAAGAAGGGTCCGCTGGGTCTAGAGACCACAGCCCCTGAGCGGTGGTGATCTCTCCTAGACCTAGCGATGGGAGAGCGACGAGGAGGAGCGCCGCCACGCGATCGAGAGGAAGAGGAAAGGAAAACAGATTGCTCCTTCCTCGACCAAGAAAGCAAAAGGGAAGTCCGTTGAACCCTCTCTCCCTCCGCCTGCTAAGGATACCATACGCTGCGGGTCCGGAAGCCCTGATGGGTCCAGCGACTCTGAAAAGGAACAACAAGAAGAGCTCAACTTCGAGCTGACGGAAATCTGGATCACCAAGGAGCTGCTGGACAAGATGAGGAAGTTCACAGACCCAAAACGCACAGCAATATATAAGGAAAAGAGTGCCGTGGGGAAGTATGCTACATCCGGAAATGTATGATTCGGCCGAGCTTAAGGAGATCTTGAGCAACGATGAATTCCGAGCGTATATCGACGCAATCAGTTTTGACTGGTTGCTTAAGCACAGCACCTCTGAAGTTCCAATAGATTTGGCACGGGAATTCTTTTCGACCTTCCGTTTTAAGTCTACCACTGACTTGGATGCCGAGTCCATCAACTTCCGCCTCTTCAATGAAGAGCGTGTGATGACCATCCGTGAATGGACTCTACGGATGGGTCTGCTGACGCGAACAGAGGATGTGAAGGTTTATGGAACGAAGAGATATGGTTGGTCCGCCGAAGTTCACGCCAGGTTTCAGACACAGAGTGCATGGGAGTTTGTGACTCATCCAATGGTGGGTCAGTTCAAGAACCAGCTTTTTCGAAAGCCCACCATATCGAGAACAGGATCCTGAGGTTTTGCTCAGACATTCATTAGCTACAATCTGATGGGCACCGCAAACAACGACTTGACAACCCCCGACTTGTACTTTACTTGGTGTATGGCCACAGGCAGTGCGTGTCCAGGTGGGCTACTGGTTAGCCCAAGCTTGCCACCAAGTAACTGCAACCTTTCCAGGCACCTATCACACATGCCATCTTCTGGGGGCTATTTGCAGCGCAATGTGATCATGAGGATCCACAAGTCTTGCCGGGAAGTGAAGATTGTGTCTACCCCCGGAGGTCTTCAACATTGATTACTTCTTCAACAAGGGGCTGTTAATCACGCAGGGGAAGGAGGTCCTGTTTTTACTAAGTTGGCTAGTCAGGTGTGCAGGTGAAACAGGAAGCAGCGAGTGTGGATGCAGGTAGTAGCGGGATTGAAGTGGAAGAAATTGAGAACGGAGGTTGGATGGATGAGATCTGAAATTAAAATGGTGAGAGAAGAGATTGTGGCCCTACGGGGTAAAGTAAAGGACAATGTTGAGATTGAGAGAGTACGGAAAGAGGTCGC
>NW_024599186.1:0-37726 GCF_004379255.2 Salvia splendens | reverse complement strand
GCAGACAGCTCAGAAATGTGGGACATTGCGGACCATACTCCCGAGCCGATGAGGCAGACCGTCGCAAACGGTCGTTAGACAGCTCATCGTCCCGAGGAGACAGGAGGAAGCCCGATCATAGCGATCAGGGACATCCTCGCCGAACTCCTTTTGGCGATCAGGGACATCCTCGCCGAACTCCTTTTGAAAGGATTCAAAGGACTCCGGTGCAAGACAGATTGGGACCCGCCGTCTCAATCCCGAGAAGCCGCCCGCTCAGTTCGTACCCTGAACAAGCCGGAGCGGCGGAAATTTTCGAACTACACTCCGACCTGTTCGAAAAGCCAAAGCGGATGACGAAATCTGCCGCGCGCCGACCCCAGGATACTACTGCTCTACTCTCCGCTCCTACCATCAAGACCACGGTCACGATACCGAGGAGTGCAGAAACTTGGCTGCAGGTATCGATGTTCTTGTGAGGGCAGGGACATTGAAAAAATACCAAAGCAAGCAGTCAAAGAAGAATAAGAAGCAGAGAGGTGCGAACTGCGCTCCTCAGGATCCGAAAAGGCAGCCGGATCCGAAGACGATGACGAGCCGCAATATGATGGAGTAATCCTGACTATTGACGCTCTCCCTGCCGGGAAGACCAAGTCGTCCCTGAAGTCAGAGCGCAGGGGCTCCAATCGAGAGGAGCCAACGCATAAAAGGCTGAAGCAGGACGATGATTACGTTCTCGGATGCTGATCCCGTCCCGGCCATCTCTCCTCACCAAGACGCCATTGTCATCCAAGCCGGAGTGGCAAACAAACTGATCCACAGGGTGTTTGTGGATACAGGAGCGTCAGTCAGCATTCTTTTTAAAGAGTGCTTCGACAAACTAGAAGTGGACCCAGCTCGGCTCAGCCGGCTCCGCTTCCCCTGAAGAGCTTCGCCCAGGAGGACACCCGCCCTGAAGGTATTATCAGCCTTCCGATCACGGATCACGGTGGGAAAGCGCCTACTAGCTCCAGTACGATGATTGAGTTTTCGTGGTGTACAAGCTCGGTCCCCGTACAACGTCATCCTGGAGAGACTGGCTCAACACAGTTCGGGCCGTTTGCTCCACCTATCACCTCACCATCAAGATCCCTACTAAAGGAGGGATAGCGGTCATCCGAGGTGACCAAAAAGAGCAAAGGAATGCCTGCAAATTGCGCTTAGAAGTGCCAAGCAGTCAGACGGCACCACCAAGCATAGCAATCACAGCACCGGAGTCAGAGGCGATGACCGAAGTCATACCGGAGCCGAACTCGAGACAGTTCAGCTGTACGAAGACGATCCATCCAGAACGGTTAAGATCGGCTTCGCGGAACGCCTCTACTTCGGGAAAAACCATCCAGCTCCTCAAGGAGTACAAAGACGTCTTTGCATGTCTCCGTTGGACATGACCGGAGTGCCCCCCGAGGTAATCACTCATCGTTTAAATATTGATCCTTCGGTCCGGCCGATAAAACAGAAGCAAAGACTCTTTGCGGCAGAACGAAGTCAAGTCATCCATGACGAAGTCCGTCATTATTGAAGGCGGATTGTTATTCGAAGTGAAGTATCCTTCGTGGTGCCAATCCTGTCATGATCAAGAAAAAGGAAGGAGGATGGCGGATGTGCATAGATTTCACCGATCTAAATAAGCACTGTCCCAAAGATTGCTATCCCCTTCCGAACATAGATAAAAAAAGTAGAAGCTCGTATAGGCTTTGAAATTTTTTGTTTTCTTGATCTATACAAAGGATACCATCAGGTTTTAATGGATGAGATTGACGCTTCAAAAACGGCCTTCATTACTGATTTCGGCATTTTCGCTTATAAAAAGATGCCATTCTTTTAAAGATGCGGAGCCATTGCGGATTTAGACAAGCTTTTTTCGGCACGAAGAGATGGTAGACAAGCTTTTTCGGCACTGATGATTGGAAAGGAAGTCGAAGTATATGTTGACGATATAGTCGTCAAGAGCAAAAGCCGCACCTCGGAGTCCGAGCACACCTCAAGTCACTCTCAACGTGCTCAAGAAAGCCAACCTCAAACTTAATCCCCAAAGTGTACCTTTTTGGTAGATTCGGGAAAGTTTCTGGGTTGTTGGGTTCAAAAGACGGACTCAAGGCAAACCCCTCAAAGTTCAAGTCGTTCAGAACATGGCAATGCCGAAGTCCATACATGACGTGCAAGGCTAACCGGATGTCTAGCCGCACTGAGTCGATTCCTTTCCCAAGCAGCCGAAAAGCAACTGCCGTTCTTCAAGGTGTTGAAAAAGGCACCAAAGTTTCGAGTGGGGAGCCGAGCAGAAAAAGGCCTTTGACGAGCTCAAAAGTTATCTAGCCGAGCTTCCTATTCTCTCTGCTCCAGCCGAAGCCGAAGTACTATTCTTATACTTAGCGGCATCGGATCAAACCATCAGCGCGGTGCTTGTACGAGAAGAAGGCCTAAAGCAGTTTCCCATCTACTTTACAGCCGAGCATTAAGAGGTCCAGAAAAGGTATCAACCTCTGGAAAAAATTGCTCTGGCGTTAGTAATGCAGCAAGGAGACTGCGGCCATACTTCTATGCTCACAAGGTATGCGTCTTAACCGATCTACCTCTTCGGCAAGTTTTGACCAAGCCAGAAGCATCGGGCAGAATCGCCAAGTGGGCTATAGAGTTGGGAGAGCACACAATTGAATATCTACCTCGGAAAGCCATCAAGGGACAAGCCTTGGCAGATTTTCTTGCAGAAGCGAAGTTCGATCAAGCAATTCCTATTATTGCCGAACAGAAGAATTCTGCCAATGCCGAACTAGCACAACCCTTGGAATCCGAAGTAGAGCCGCCGGACTGCTGGAGCGGATTCGTAGATGGAGCTTCAAACAAGATGGGAAGTGGAGCTGGTATTTTACTTGTCGCTCCCCGACGGACACGAGGGTAACCTACTCACTTCGGTTCCTATTCCCCACTACTAATAATGAGGCCGAGTACGAAGCCCTCCTGGCCGGACTCCAGTTAGCGCAAAGTCTGCTCGTTAAATCTCTCAAAGTCCATTGTGATTCACAAGTCATAGTAAATCACATGTTGGGTACAAGTGAAGCAGCCCGTGACGAGAGAATGAAGAAGTATTTGGACAAAGCGCAAAGCATCAGCCGAAGTTTCTCCTATTTTCGGATAATCCGCATTCCCCAGAGCGGAAAATAGCCGAGCAGATACCTTAAGTAAGTTGGCCTCAGATCCGAGCTCAAAGGCGGAAAGAATTATGCATCGAAGCATTGATTGAAGCCGAGGTACATTCTGTATCCAGCTCGCCGAACTGGATGACGCCGTCTTGCAGTATCTGGATCAAGGACAATTGCCCGAGGATAAGAGAGAAGCTCGGAAGATCACGTGCCGAGCTCTTCGGTACGAACTTCATGAAGGAGTCCTCTTTAGAAAGTCTTACCTCAAGCCGTTATTGCGGTGCGTAGGACCAGAAGAGACGGACTACATCCTCAGAGAAGTTCATGAAGGATCGTGCGGTACCACATCGGAGCCAGAGCTTTGGCTAAAAAAGTTCTGAGATGGGGATATTATTGGCCAACCATGGTACAAGAGGCAGTGCAGCTCGTCAAGAAGTGTACGAAGTGCCAAATTCATGCAAATGTCCCAAGGATGCCGCAGACCGATCTATACACTATGCAAAGCCCTTGGCCTTTCATGCAATGGGGCATAGACATAGTGGGACCACTTCCTCAAGCTCCTCGGCAAATGAAATTCCTTATCGTTGCCGTGGACTACTTCACGAAGTGGGTGGAGGCTGAACCATTAGCTACGATAACGAGCTCAAAGGCATTGGACTTCGTCTGGAAGAACATAGTGTGCCGATTTGGCATACCCCACATCCTCATCTCGGATAATGGGACTCAGTTCACCGACAAGACGTTCAAGAATTGGTGCCAAGAGCTGAACATACAACAGCGGTTCACTTCGGTCTCCCATCCCCAAGCAAACGGACAAACGGAAGTAACGAACCGGATTCTGGTGAAAGGGTTGAAAGCTCGGTTAGAACAAGCCAAAGGACAATGGGTAGAAAATCTCCTCAAGTCCTATGGTCCTACCGAACTACACCCAAAACCTCCCAACGGTGAAACTCCGTATAGTCTGGTGTACGGCACTGAAGCCGTAATTCCGGTGGAGATCGGCGTACCCAGTCCCCGAACTCTAAATTTCTCCTCAGAAATGAATGACGACGGACTGAGAGCAGAACTAGATCTCGCCGAAGAAAGAAAGAAGAGAATTGGCGTGCATAAAAGCAGCCAAGTATAAGGAGCAAGTAGCCCGGTATTATAACCAAAGGGTGAAAAAGCTTCAATTTCAAGTGGGAGATCTCGTCTTGAGAAACAACGAAGTAAGCCGAGCAGAAAAGCTGGGCAAACTCGAACCCACATGGGAGGGTCCATATCGGGTGTCAGAAGTCCTCGGCAAAGGGTCTATAATTGACTCACATGTCAGGAGAACAAGTACCCCGAACATGGCACGTCTCCAACCTCAAGAAGTTCCACTTGTAAGAGACAAGTCCGGTCAGTCCGTCTCGTGTCTAGTTCGGTCATAGGGGTATGTGTTTTTATTTGTTTGTTTTTTACTTGCACCTTTTACTTGTCGTTTTATAAAAAGTTTAAAGGTTTTTTCTTTCGTCTTTTTCATTTTTTTCCTATGTGTTTTGTCCCTATGTGCTTGTCGTCTCTTACAAATGGTACCAATAGGTATATCGTTCTTTAAAGACTGATTCCCCTTTTTAGATCGATTATTAAAGACTATTGTGAGTCCAAGCTTCTAAGGAGGATATAAGACCACAATTCAGCTTAACAAGCAGTCCGTCTGAACGAACTGCAATAAGCCAACGATTGTGAGTCCAAGCTTCCAAGGAGGATACAAGACCGCAATTCAGCTTAACAGCACTTCGTCTGATACGAACTGGCAATAAGGGAAAGTCCGATCCACGCGATAAACCTCGCCGAATTAGGACGACCAAGTTCGGTCAAAGAAGTTTACCTCATAAGACCGGGGATGACCATGTCTAGTCAAAGAGGTTTACTGCATAAGACCACTTCGGTTAACTGGGAAAGTCCGATCCACGCGATAAAACTCGCCGAATTAGGACAAGGGAAAGTTCGATCCCGGCGACAAAAATCGCAAAATTAGAACACAAACCAAGTCCGGTCAAAGATGTTTATTTCATCAGACCAAAGACGAGTCCGGTCGAAGATGTTTTATTTCATCAGACCAAAGACGAGTTCGGTCAAAGGCGTTTATTTCATCAGACCAAAGACGAGTCCGGTCAAAGATGTTTATTTCATCAGACCAAGGACCAAGTCCGGTCAAAGAAGTTTACTTCATAAGACCGAGGACAAGTACGATGAAATTTTTTCGCTAAGCTGTAAATACAGTGTTAGAAGCGAAAACAAAATTTCATTTATCAAATCTTGTTCGGGCATACAACTCCGCTACCCTACAAAATGGCGTTACGCTATTACAAAGGACTATTCTACCGTCCAGGGTTGCTGAAGTTAAGCCACCTATCTGCAAAATCCTCTGGAAGCCGAGTTCGGTTGTTCCGAGCAGATGAAGAATAAGCAGGTCGACGAGATGCTATCCTCGACCCAACGCCTCTTCCCCGAGCCCGAGAAGTCCTAACACCTCGGCGATGAAGAGTCTCTGCAATAAGCATCTGCTGATCTTGCTCGCTCATAGTCACAACTCCTCGGGCGAATTTCAGTCCGTCCCCGTCTTGACGATTCCGGTTGCTCCTGAGCCCGTTCTCGTCTTGACGTTTCCGGCTGTTCCGGAGTTCGTTGTTGGCTGGGAGTAGGATTTTGAACAAGGGAACCAGAGGTTTGATCTGGAGTGCGAGCATCTGTTGGCACGATATGCCGAAGGAATCTTTCTATGGAGGGGCGCCGAGAAAGAACAATGTCGTACCGAGAAGCCCAGCGCCGTAATGATTTCACAACTTGTTGGCAAGCCGAGCTCTCCAGCGCATTGTTCCTCCGGAGTACAAGATATTCCTCCCACAGTTCGTCAACTCGACTCTGAACATCTGAAATGGTCAATCCCCCGCGCACACGGATGTAATCCTCGTACGCAGTCCTCTCAGCAATGGTCGTATTCAGCTCGGCCTCCAGATCCTTCTTATCGGACTCTAAGTCCTTATTATCGGCCTCCAGCTTCACTAAACGAGCCAGAAGCTCGTCATTCTTCGTCTGATCGGCTATAGCTCTCTCTCAGCTTCGTCTAAAGCCGAAGAGTACAGCCGTTTCCAGTGAAGTATCTCCATCTCCTTGAGTACAAAGCAGCTATATTAGTTCGGCAGCTGTACCGAGCAGATAGTAAAATACAACAGGAGTAAAGGCGAGTACGCAAAGCTATACGAAGACAAGTGTAGAGAATTTTTCATTCACAAGGAAAATTTTTTACACTAGGGCTTCAAGGCCATTTTACAAGGAAGAAACTAGACTAAGAGAAGGGAGACGAAATCATACTCCGCCAGCTTCGTCTCCGGCTCCTCGGTCTGGTACAGCTTCTTTCTCTTGGGCTACCTCAGCCTCGGCCTCGCTTCCTGCCGGCCTCGCCTCCGCCTCCTGATCGGCTTCCTCCTCCGGATGCCCGGCCCGCTCGACTTCGGCCTCCGGCTCCAGCGGCTCGGCCTCACCCTCTCCGTTGTAAGTCGAAGCGGGTGAAACGGGTCCCACGGAGGCAAAGATAGCCTCCAGGTTCTCGTCCCGATCAGCTCGACAACTCCGGACTCGGTCTGCAGAAAGCAAGACCGAGGATGAAGCGAGCTCCTCAAGGAGCGGCAGATTCTGAAGCCGAGCTGCTATCTCTCGGCTGTACAGAGGCAGCACGACGTCGGCCCCCTGCTCGCCCTTATCGGCAATTAGCCTTACTAGGCTACCGACAAAGGCCGAGAACTGGCTGCTCAAAAAGAGTTTCTCCGTGTAGGCACGGAGACCCTCTCCTTGGGCAACCACGGCGGCAGCATCCCTCCGTTTCGTCTGCTCTCGCTGGATGACGAGCTGGTTTTTGGCAAACTGAGCTTCATCCTGGGCCGAAATCCTAGCAGCCCTGGCTTTCTCAAAGTTTGCCTCAGCCTGCTCGGCCCGGTGACAAGCAGCCGCCAATTTCCTCTGCATCTCGGCATAGTCGTTGGACGCTTTGGAGAGTTCGACGGCGACGAGCTTGGAGAGCATATCATTCCTCTGAAAATGGATAAGGAAAAAAGTTAACAGAGGGCACCAAAAATACAAGACAGAAGCCAAGCCAAGGAATCAAGAAGACAATTCACCTCGGCGAAGTCCGTGGGCCATAAAAATGGCTCACAGATATGCTCCGAAGGAGGCGCCAAGACCACGTCTTTCTCTGGCGCCCTTGGGGGCTTCTGGGTCTTCCCCTTCTTGCTTGCCGAAGTCGACTCCGGCTTCTTTGGACCCGAAGAGGTCTTTTGCCTCTTCGGATTCTTCTCGGCATCAGGCGCCGAGCTGGTAGCCTTCTCTCTCTCCGGCTCCACAAGCTCGGAGGACTTTCTGATAGCCTTATTCAACATGAACACTGCCAAAAAGCAAGAAAGCAAAGTCAGATTTTCTTCGTTAAAGCAGTAGAGCATAAAGATAAAGAGAAATCCTCACCCCTCGGCCTCTTCGTCCGAAGACGAGATGTCGAACACGACGTCGCCCTTGACGAGCTCAGACTCCGTGTATTGTTTCCTAACTATGGGAATCTTGTTGAGCTCGCCATCGAGCTCGTCCAACGGTTCAGGCCGAGGGTGACGGATAACGGACTCCGGCCCTCTCCAGGGAAAACTAGGAGCCGCGGTCCTATCATAGTAGAAGAAGCGATTTTGCCACTTCGGCCACTTCGTTTTACAAAAGGCCCTAAAGGGCTGTAAGGGATCAAGTAAAACCAAGACCCCTTCCTCTTAAATTGAAAGAATTTAAGGATCGCCTTCAAAGACAAATCCCTTCCTAACCTACGGAGTTCGGCAGCGAAGGCCGACAAGTGCCTCCAAGAGTTCGGAGTCACCTGGCCTAAAGGAAGCTGAAAAAAATCTAGTAAATCTATAAAGGCAGAAGGGAGGGGGAAACGAAGCCCGCATTCTAAGCAGGCCTCGTACACGGTGACGTAACCCTCCGGCGGGGAGTCAGCCCTGTGATCACCGTCAGGTACCACCGCCTTCCCCCCAGGAAAAGAGTATTTTTCGTAAAGGGATATCACAGTATCCTTACTCAAGATACTGTGAAAATACTCTACGGTCTTCTCCCCGGATTCTTTCCGGCTAGAAGACCCCTTACCCCCTTTCCTAACGCTACCCGACTCCGAAGAAGAAGAAGAAGACATTTTTCTTACTTTTTGAAGGTGAAGGTAGTCTGAAGAAATTTTTGAAAGCGGAAGGAAATTTTTCACGCAGAAGATAGAGAGTGCAGAAGAAGCCAATAGCAAAGGTGTTCAAATGATGAAGAAAGACGGTATTTATCAGATTTGGAAAAGATTTCAAATCATCGCACCGTTTCATATCCCACCTTTTCAGGATTCAACGGCCGGATTTTACTGTCGCATTTAATGCCGCATTTAATGCAGTCACGCGCAGGGCACGTCCCCTGACTTCAGCCTCCCCCGTACCCTTTTCCAGAATGCCGAAGTGACTCGCTTCGCCGAAATGAATCACTTCGCTTTTCGGGGGGGGTAGTGATGGGGTACGTACTAAACAAGCCCAATAGCAGTGACAGCTCGGCCAGCCCAAAGCCCAAGAGTTCAGTTCGGCATTACCAAAGAGTTCGGCCTCAGCCTACAGCTCGGTAAAAGCCAACCAATCAAGCTCTGCTCTCAGGTCGGCATCAAGCTCTACTCTCAGATCGGCAACCAAAGCAGTTCGGTCTCGGTATTCGACCGAACAAGGAGTTAGTGGACCCATACCGGATGTCCAACACACCCACTACCACGTGATGTCAGTTCAGGCCACGATCGTAGGCCATGACCTACGCTTCACCCACGATCTTAGGCCATAACCTACACGACATCCACGACTTAGGGTGGTGACGCAAGCCATGATCTGAGTTCATTATATAAATAGAACTTAGATCTGATAGAAGAGGTTAGAATCTCTCTAGAGAAACAATCATATAGCAAGTCTGTGTTGTAAGCTGTATTTGGCAGATCAAGCAATACAAACCTGCCCCCATTTCTCCCCGTGGACGTAGATTTACCTCAGTAAATCGAACCACGTTAAATTCTCTGTGTCGTGATTTATTTTTACGAGCATTTATCATCATCAATAATTCGCGGAATCATCACCACGCACCTTTTCTCACGCCGTTTTTGTTTTCGCCTTCTCTCCTTTTCATCTACAAATAATTCCTATACATATAATGACTTCATTTAAAAAATACTAGCATATGCCATTTTTTGTTGACTTTCAATTAATACGAGTACTGAATATAAAATCATATGGTCATACATTTTGTAGAGTAAGCTCACATTTGAGTTTACCTACACATGGAACGACGTCGTTATAAAAGCTCTTAAACTAGCATACTACATTTTTTAATAATTTAAGTGATGTAGAGAATAAGCTCCCACATCTCATAAATTTCCTGATAAAGAAGTTCATCAATCCGATGTCATCTTATTAATTATTTCATAAGAACGATAGATGCATAAAATAATCCTATTATTTTAACAAATTAGGGAGTATTTTTTTCATTAACCTCTCTTGCTTTCCTTTCATCTCTTTATAAACTCCTAACTAAATTTGCATTTTATAAGATATTTATAATAAGTTAAGCCAAACACTCTCGCATTGGCCTCAAGCTATTTTGACAATATATATATATACGTCATATGTGAGTACATATTGCGCTTGATACTGAGGTCCCTAAGAAATAGCTTGTTTATATCATCTTTTTACGTGTCATATTTTTAGTGAGCAAATAGCGTTTACTATTGAATTTATTTTTATTTTGAAATATATAATATTTTTGTTCACGTGTTCAGACATAGAAAATTATGCATTCCCAAGAATAAATATAATGTTTGGATGCAAACATTATAATGAATCTACACATACCACACATGTGGAAAATTTTAAATATAATCATAATTTTGGATGTAAAAGAAAGTGTTCCTGAATTGAAGACAAATTATCTTAATCTTTTGTTTTTTAAATACGCTTCTATTTGTGTCCCCTAATTTCAGTTGAGATACTAACAATAAAGACACTTTATAAAGTGTTGATTTTTTTATTATAATGAATCTACACATACCACACATGGCGCAAATTAAATATTATCTGCCAAATCCATATATAGTTTCATTCAATTACTGCCTTTATGTTTCTATTTCATTTTTCATGATTTATATATTTGGGGTATATGAATTGCCATGGCGCAAATAATGGCCATAACAATAGATATGATTAGGATGGCGGCTACACCACCTTGATATATATGTTGTGGTGTTCAGTTGATGTCAATGCTTATATACTGTTTAGTCTGTTTTCATGATTGAATGAGCATATTTGGTTGATAAACATGAATCTGAATGTGTTGTATATATAGTGTATTTATTATGCAAGTGTATAATTGAAGTGTATTACAAAAGCCCAATTCTAGAATTCCATTAATCTGAATTCTATATATACATGCAATTTGGCCCAAAAACGCCAGCATTTATTTAGCAACAAGTGATCATGACTACTTATCTAACTTCGATACAATTTAGGCATGAGGAGAAGTGGATTCTTCTTATGCATAATAAGTCCAGGCAAAACATCAGTATCAACTTCACTTCCTTGAGGCACTTCCCAATCAAAAGAGAAGAGCAAATTCGCAACCGCAAGCTCCACGTTAGCAAGTCCCATGAACATCCCGGGGCAGATTCTCCGGCCCGATCCAAAAGGGATCAACCCGAAATCTTTGCCTTTGGCGTCCATCTCACTACCATAGAACCTCTCCGGCAAGAATTCTTCCGGGCTAGTTTCCAATATTCGGGATCTCTTGCAATCGCCCACACGTTCACATAAACGGTAGTTTTGGGCTGAATCTCGTAGCCATCTAGCACACATTTTTTAGTGGTTTCTCTTGGTGCAAGCATCGGAAGCGGAGTGTAAAACCGGAACGTCTCGTTCATGACTGCTTTTAGATAGGGAAGCTTTGGCAGATCATCTTCGTCTACTTTTCTATTGTTTCCCACCACGTTTCTGATTTCTGTTTGCACCTTTTTCATGATGTGTGGCGCCTTCATCAACGCCGTCATGATCCAAACTATTGAGGCAGCAGTTGAGTCTGTTCCACCCAGAAATAAGTTCTGTATTAAATAAAAAGGTAAATTGTCAGAAAAATCACAAAATTTGCTCAAATTCTATCCGTTGGTGGCACAAATCATAGTACTATATTAGTTATCAACTGATATATTTTGTGCGAAGTGAAAATTTTACTTTAAAATAATTAATTATATCATAATTTTGATATTTTACCATCAACAATGCCTTAACCCGATCCCAATTAGTAGGTTTATCCGAGTTGAGTTCGAGCGTTATTTGCATGCCAAGAATATCCTCGTCGTCGTCGTCCACACCTTCGCCCCGGAGATGCTCATCGATGAGCTCTTGGTAGAACGAATCGAGCTTCTCGAACGCGCTATCAAGCCGCTTCATCAATCCAGTGGCTCTATCCACCCAACTCAGCGCCGGAAAATAATCTGACACAAAAACGCCGTGAGCAGCTGCCGGAGCTCCTTCAGCAGCTCCTGGAACCGCCGCAGCTCAGACCCTTGGTCCTCGTACCTCCTTCCGAAGCCGATCCTGCAAATCAGCGTGGTGGTGAGCCCCATCGCCGCCTCGCTCAGGTTGACCGGCGAAGAAGAGCGCGCGATGTTGGCGATCATGCGCGCCACCTCGTCTTCGCGAACGGCGCGGAAGGACTTGACCTTGGGAGGGCTGAGGAGGTGCGTGGTCGCGATCCTCCTCAGCTCTCTCCAGTGAGGGCCGTAGGGGGCGAAGGCCATGTCGGCAGCGTTGTAGGAGAGGCGGCGCTGCGCCACGAGCTTGGGCCGACTGCAGAAGGCGGAGTCTTGGTGTTTCAGGACCTCCTCCGCTAGCTTTGCGGAGGAGACTACGATGACCGGTTTTGAGCCGAGGTTTAGGCGGAGGAGGGGGCCGTGGAGGTTGGAGAGATGGGAGAGGTAGATGTGTGGGAGCGGCGCCTCGGAGAGCTGGTGGAGGTTTCCGATCAAGGGGAGGCCTGGGACCAATGGTGGGAGATTTGGTTTTGTTGGTTTTTTGTAGAAAAAATAGTAGATCAAGATTATGGGGAGAGCTATGGAGAAGAGGAGAGTCATTGCTATTGTTGGTTGTGGAGGGAGATGGAGTAATAGACTGCTGCACTTATAGAAAATTATTGAATACTCCCTTATCTCCCTTTGTATGATTGTATCCCAATAATTGAATGCAGGAGTATGAAGAAGTAAAATGCTTTAATGCTCATATTTTTATAAAGACTAATATGTAATCAGGGTGGCAAAAATTATACCGAAATACCGGACTTATCATATCGAAAAAATACCAAAAATACCGGTTTTTCGGTATACTGTAGTTTTGGCACGGTAACGGTATCAAATATCCTATACCGCGGTATATCGAATCTTCGGTATATACCGTACATGTGCACGAATGATTGGCTCAAAGGAGATAAGTTGAGCTTATACTAGGATCCAACTGATGATGATCTTGTGTTATATAAAGAAATTGGCGAAATTTGAAAAAAGTAAGTGTTGTTGTGTTACGATAATTTATTGTGTTTCTTTGTCTTATTAATGTATGATAATTATTTTTTTATTTTGTAGATGCAAACATGAATCAAGATAATGTTGATCACTTGAAATTTTATTTTAAATATTTTGGGTATAGGTTTGGTTGTTTTGGATTTGGATTTGTTTTATTGTTTTGGAATTTTTTCAAATAGTTGAACACATGGAAATGTTATTTTATATATTTTGGATATAAAATTATAATATTTTTTTAACAGGTATAATGGTATTACAGTATGTCGTATTGTATTTCGGTATACCGTAAAAGTACGGTATACCGTAATATGGTACGGTATATCGCAATAATGGTATTGAAAATTATCATACCGAATTTTCGGTATACCGGTATACCAAAAATTCGGTAAGGGTATACCGAAAATTCGGTAAGGTATAGGTATGAAATTTTGTCATACCGCTACATTCGGTATGGTATGCGGTATGACACTCTCAGTACGGTATACCGTACCAATCCAACCCCTATATGTAATCATCTATTTTATTGAGAAAAATTCAGTGAATGTATTAGGACTATTTCTAAAAATATTTAAAACGTGTGATTTTGTTGGGTGGTGCAAACTTATCTAATACATAGATTGTCACAAAAGAATTTGGAAATATGATACAATGTTTTATCAACTAAAGTATACTATTATTGTAAGGTCTTTTTGAATAATAATCCAAAAAATAAATTGTTAGGGTTTAATCTAAGGTGGACAAGATTATATAAATGTGGAGTTTTGGTATGTATCGGCAAACAGTAAAAATTTGTTCTAAAATTCAGTGTAATTGTAGAAGATTGTTCTAGAATTAGTATAGGATGAAAAATAAAAAAAAAAGATTGAGCTATTACTTATAGAGTAACTGAACTACGAATTAATAAACTATAATATGTGACAAGAGACGGCTTGCAATCACTTAGAATTAGGTAGGCTAGAGCTACAATTTGTGTTGGTATTGAATCTCAATTTCACTATCACATGTTAATTTTGAGTCAAACTCAGTGGCTTCACATGTGATAGATTATGTAACGTGTCACCACATACAAAGGTAGTCGTAGGAGTAGTAACTTTCTTATTACCCAAACTATTGCAGATATATCAGATTGACATATTTTATAAATTCAAAATGTTCTCAACGTTTTTATCCAATAGTCCAGCGTCCACATCTTAAACTCAATTATTGCACGAATTATATCACATGAGTTCATTGAGGGCATCTCAATCAACATTAGTGGTCCATGGGCAAACTCCTATTTACCTATGTTGTAGGTAGTGGGCCTTTAATTTGAAACAAAATTACCTCTCTCTATTCAGTAAACCATTTTTTTAATTCTACCCAAATTTTCTTCTTTGAATAAACCATTTTTTTTATTCTACCCAAACCTTCATTCTTTATGTGCTTCTTTGAATGTTAAAGGATACTCCCTCCGTTATAAAAAAAAATGCACAAACTTATAAACAGCAATCTATTCTGCCCCAAAATAGACAAAATAGAGTAGGAAAATAGCTCCAAATCAATTTTTCATACTTATATAGTAATATAACAAATGAGCATATTTTTTAAATTTTGATTTTGGTGTAAATGATTAGAATAATATTACCATTTGATGTGATATTTAAATTTAAATTAATAGGTTTAAGTTTAAAATAAACAGTTGGAAATAGTGTTATATGAGTGCAAGAAATGAATTATACAGCCCGCTCAAACTCAGCTTCGTCAAATATGATGGGAATTTTGGAAATGGAGCAGCCGGAGGAGGCACTATCTCAGAACTCACTATCACACATTTGAGCGATCTCAGTTCTTTGAGAATGGAAACTCGGTCAAGGGAGCTCAAGAGTTTAACATCATCATCATATGCTAATTCAATTCGAATCCCGAGTTTCTCCAACTTTGGAACTGCACTAAAAACTTCCTCAGTACAGCTATGAACACTCACATTTGAAAGTGTGAGTAAACTTTCCAATGAAGCCCCACAAGGATTGGGTATGTCACTATCCATGACATTAATATGCTTCATCTCCTTCATGTTCCATATCTCCACTGGCAAATACGACAACCCCCTGCACGATTTGATGCTCAAATGGCGACCCACAATCAAGAACTCAAGGTTTGTGAGTCGGGATATGGAAGCAGGGAGTTCTCCACTCAAAGTGAGGGCTAGGTACCTCAGCTCAACAAATTCTAAAACCTCCAATGGGAACTCATAGAAACGGATTGTAAGAGCATCCAACTCTCTCAGCAACTTCAAACCAGAGCATATGGGAACTGGATATTGTTGATAAGGACCATAACAAAGAAGAGAACGCGCAGTTGATGCACAACGAACTTCCACTGACTCACATACATCTTTGATGCCAAACAAAACATTGTTGTGGAAGGACAATCTACTCTGCCCCTCTATATCTCCTCCTAAACCGTCACCAAGACCGTTTAAGACGCGACAGAATTTCGTCTCCCTACCTTCTCTGTTACACAAGTGCCATAACGAAGAATGAAGTCCACAAGTTTTTATTTGCTCATAACCAATTGAATCCGGAGACAGGCTGCTTTGATATATCATGACCACGTTATTTGCAACAAGCTCATTTAAACATTCTATTGCACTAAAAGATTGGAATTCATGTGCATTTCCTTCAAGAAATCCATCTACACTCCACATATTGATCAGCTTAGTTCGAGGAATCTCATAATTTTGAGGAAAAACTCCCATATACAGAAAACATAGTTTTAGCAACTCAGTCAAATTCTCATAGCTTGAATACAGTACCTTTGATATTCCATCATAAGCATCCATGAAAAGCTCGTGATTTTTCTTTGCTGCAACTTCGTTCCAATAGTGCAACGTCCTCTCCTTCGAAGACAAGAGCTCTGCAACCTCAACAATCATAAGAGGAAGACCTTCACAATTCTCCGCAATCTTCCTTCCAGCTCTCTCAAATTGATAAGTGCACAGCTCTTCACCAAACACGTTCTCACGCAGAAGCTCCCAGCTTTCCTCCTTATCCAAGAAGCGCAATTTCGAGACATAATCAGGAAATTTACCATCGTGTTCATCTGCTTGCTGCAGCCTGGTTGTGAGCAACACTCGACTTCCATTTCCCTCGTATGGAAAAGGCTCCGATTCAAATATTTTGTATTTGCTCCACCATTTGAAGTGACACGCCGTGTATTTGTTCCATACATCATCTACAACAAAGAGATATCTCTTGCCCTTCAAATTCTCACGCAGGCACCGAGCAATTTCGTGATCCTCACCTTCCGAGAGGAATCGATCGCTTAGATCGGGATTCAGCTTAGCTAGAATGCGCCGCGGGATCTCTTTCAGTTGACATTTTCCCCCAATGTTCACCCACACGCGAAGATCGTAGTGTTTCACGATATCTGAATCTTCGAAAACTTGTGCAGCAAGTGTTGTCTTACCGATGCCTGCCATCCCAACGAGGACCAAAACTATGGGTGACATGTGAGATGCTGAACTAGTGAGATGGTATTTGAGTTGTTTGTAATGGTCGAAGAAACCAATCATCTTCGATTTGCGCTCAGAAAAAACGATATTCGATGAAACATCATCTTCTTCTTCTTTGACGTCGGCGGCGGCGTGCAATGTGTTAAATAACTTTGCAAAGGAGTGAATATCTTGGGTGAGATGTTTCACCTCCTCTGCGGAGAATTCGATGTAGCGCACGCTGCTTCCAGATGGCGCGTGCTTCTGCTTCAATGATCTAATTGTGTGTAGTAATGTGGATACTGCGACTTTGATTTGGAGATCCAAACTGGTGGTGGTGCGCAAGAGCAATTTTCTGGCGATTTGCTGAGAGGAGTGGAGTTGGTGGTATGCGAATTCCAAAATTTGATGAGTTGGTGGAGCAAGCGACACACTAGAAAAAGGATTGTTTATGAGGTCGTCGATGGTGAGCTCGAGTGATATGAATGCATCCAAAGCCATTTCATGTCTGTCAATCTCAGATCTAACCTGAACTGGAACTCCACACTTTCCTTGCTTTTCAAATATGACTGACAATTATTGAAATGGATTCGGTTTTGCCCTGCCAATGTAGTGGACACATGGCATGATTCATGAGCAACAAAATTGATTTTTTTATTCCCAATTCAAAATCATATCTTTAAAAATTCATATGAATTCCCCCCCAAACACTCTCATGCCTTGGATCCAAATAATATACTCCTACTCCATGGTCACTCACACTGCTCAAATTATTTACACATGCATTAATAATATAAAAAAAGTCTATATTTGCATAATTATAATCTGAAGAGATTGACCTATGCAGTATCATTGAATAGCAGGTGAGCAAGTCTGGACTCCATAAGCTGTGCATTTTGAAGAACTCAAAGTATAGGAAGAGATGGCTTATGCTGCTGTGATTTCTCTTAGGCACACCATGGAACGCCTTGCATATTCTTCTCCAGAAACCACAACTCCTTTATACACGAAAGTGCATTCACTGCAACAAATTCTCAAAAGACCGAGAGCCAGCAACAGCATGTTGATGGATGCCATCGATGCACGAATCCGAGATGTCGTATCGAGAATTGAAGACGTATTCGAAGGGATAATTCTTTTTTAGTTCTAGGGTGTTCTTTACATTCCATAAGTGTACTGGGCTTTTTTAAAATTCTGGCTTTGGGAGAGACGCATGACCCTCATGCGTCGTCGTTAAATGAAACGCATGACCGTGATGTGTTTTAGGGTAAGACGTATGACCTTAATGCGTCTTTCAATTTTTTTATTTTAATTGAACGACGCATAACGCACATGCGTCTTAGGGTAAAACGCATGTAACACGTGCATCTCTCTTTTGAATTAAATCACAAGGCAGAACGCAGAACACCACAGAACGACTGAGCAATAGGCAGCGGCGATTCTTGGCGATTTCCGACGACTTCTTCCAATTTTCCGTTTTATTCCGGTAAGTTTTCTTCAATCCTTCAACATTCCTCACTTTTTTGTTGGTTATTGGCGTTTTTGTTTATGTTTTAGGTGATTTTGTAAATTAGGGCTTTTGATGAAATTCCTCCAAACCATCTTCTAGGGTGATTATTCTTTGTGTAACTAATTATCAATTCATGCTATGGGGTTTTTTATGAAATTCCTTGAAATGTTAGAGTGCTCGTGAAATTACTTGAAATTATGCTATGGATTCAAATGTTAGAGTGCTTGTGAAATTCCTTGAAATGTTAGAGTGCTTGTGAAATTAAGGTTATTGTAGGAATTATGCTAAATAGATATTGTTCGGGTGCTTGTTTGAGTACAGATTGAGGGATTGAAATTGAGAAACCGGGTGTGTTTGTAATTATTGTTTTGTGAATATCTTGTAGGATTAGATGGCAACTTCAAGTTCTACAGGGCAATTGTTATATGGACCTGAAGATCCGTCAGTTCTATATCTTCAAAAAAACCACATATCAAATAAACTAATGACGGATGGCACATCACATATTTTCAAAGTTCGTCGGATGGAAAGTAAGATATGGGATGTGGATATTCATGCCGATGTGAGACATTGGCTTAATATGTTTGGTTTCCGAGGCGTGATGGAATGTGGGAAGTCGATGAAGGTCGACAATGAGCTTATCACAGCTTTGGTTGAGCGTTGGAGGCCGGAGACGCACACTTTCCATCTACCGGTTGGAGAGGCGACAGTCACCTTAGAAGATGTGCAAGCATTGTGGTGCTTAAGAGCGGACGGTCGTGCTTTCACAGGCCGTGATCATCATGTCGGATATATCGATTGGCCCAGCAAGTGCCGAGGTTTGTTGGGATGGATACCCGATACACAATCAGAGACAAAGCATGGCGGTATACTGATGACCGCTCTGATCAATCAAACGAGGATACCTTTGGGTGATGACCTACCTACTTATGTCTACATCCAAATGGCACGTATCCATGCCCTAATCTTATTAGGAGTACTCACTCTACCTGACACGACGGGGTGTAAGGTTCATTTTATGTGGTTGAATGCATTTGAGGAACCGGACGAGGTGCACAATATTAGTTGAGAAAGTGCGGCTTTGTCGTACTTGTATCACTATTTGTGCGAGGCTTCCATAGATAAGAGGAAAGAGTTGGCGGGCCTAAAACGCATCACGGTCATGCGTTTCATTTAACGACGACGCATGAGGGGCATGCGTCTCTCCCAAAATCGGAATTTAAAAAAAGTTTAGTACAGTTATAGAATGTGAAGAACCCCCTAGAACTAAAAAAGAATTACCCCTCGTATTCGAATCACCCTAGAACTAAAAAAGAATTACCCCCGTATTCGAATCATACTCTCAGATGAAGTAGCTTCACAGCTACAAATCTTGAGAAAATCGCGTTTCTAGGCTATTTGGCCTTTAAAATAACGTAAATGTACCCATTTTGTTATCAATTCCATTTATGGGGAAAACGCCGATGAAGTTGGCGTGTCTAAACGTAAAGACGCCAACATAGACGGCGTTTTATACTTGTGCCGTATTTTGGGCGTATTCTTTCCAATTATCATTACGTTAAAGCACGCCATTGGTGTTGGCGTGTATTATATAAAACACGCCAATTTTAGATGCGTGTTTACGCAAATACGCCAATAACATCGGCGTGTTTAAACGCAAAGACGCCAATAAAATCAGCGTTTTTAAACGCAAAGACGCCAATAACATCGGCGTTTTTAAAAAAAAAGGCGCCAATAACATCGGCGTGTTTAACAGAAAAACGCCAATTTGAGTGGCGTGTTTTAACAGGCTGATATACCCCAGCCTCCACCCCCAAATCGCGAAAACATCACAGCCACACCCACACTCTGCGATTTTTCTCCAAGCAGCGCCAATATCCGCTAATTCGGCCTCCTCTCCGTGATTTCACCCTCCATTCATCAATCGGTGCTATTCTTCCCCAAATTCATATATTTTCTTCGGTTAGTATGTTTATCTTTTACATTATTAGAGTAATTGTTGGATAGTTAGCTAGGGTTTGTAATGGGTTGTGAATTGAGTTGAAATATTATGCATTTTGGATTGTTTGAATGACATTAGTGTTGGTTATTATGTTGGATTATTTGGATTTAAGTGAATTTATATATAAAATTGATTATAAACCTAAACCCTAGGGTTGTTATAGCAAAAAAATTGGGCAAATTGATTTGGTTTATGTTGGTTTTGGTTGATGTATATTGTTTAGTTTGAATTGTTAATTTTGTTTATATTGTTAGGTTGGGCTATTTGAAATTGGACAAATTGAAATTGTTAGGTTGGACAAATTTGTAATTGAAATTGTCAATTTTGTGTAGATGAATTGTGTTATGATTTTGGATGTGAAATGTTGTGTAGGTGAATTTGTGTATTGTGAATTATTTGATTTTGGTGTTCCATTTTGTGAAATTGGATTAAATTGTATGTAATTATTGAAATGATTTATGTTTGGTAAATGTTAAATTTGGATTATAAATGCTGTGTAGGTAAATTATGGCATCATCTTCGACTTCTGCTCGTCGGCTTGCGTGTGGTCCTGCGGATCCTTCTGTACTGTATCTTCAGAGACAACACGTTCTAATAACATATGGGCAGGAGTTCCATCCGAATACGTACGCTGCCGACGATATGAAGGAATAATTTGGAGTGTTCCCATACATCACCGTGTTTTGGCACTAGTGGACCAGATGGGGTTCGGCGGTTTATTGAGGTGTGGTCAGCCAAAGGACATTGACCACCATCTTATCACCGCTTTGATTGAACGTTGGAGGCCAGAGACTCACACGTTTCACTTCCCAGTCGGTGAAGCGACTGTAACATTGGAAGACGTGAAGGTTTTATGGGGCCTGAAAGTTGATGGAGAGGCTGAGACGGGTTACATCCCCCCGACACAACCGGGATATTGGCAGGACAGGTGTTTGGATTTTCTAGGATTCATACCGGACGCATCCGAGTTGAAGGAAATGGCTTTTAAGCAGACAAGCTTATCGCGTCAATTGAGGATTGAGCTGAATGATGAGCACGATCACAACATATATGCTCAGCGGGCTCGTATCTATTGTCTGCTATTACTTGGTGGTCTGATGATCCCGAATGCCACCGGAAATAAAATTCCGTTCTTCTACCTGCAATTTTTCATGGATATAGAACGGTGTTCTACCTATAGCTGGGGTGGTGCGACGCTTGCTTGCTTGTATCACAATTTGTGTGAAGTTGCCGTTGCTAAGAGGACGGATGTCGGGGGAGCCTTAACTCTATTACAGCTGTGGGCTTGGGAGAGAATCCCAAATATTAGACCGAGGATGCTAGATCCCGTGCATACAGACTATCTACCATGTGCAAGCGCGTAAGTTGTTCACTAATTCATTTTTTAAGCTTTATGTTCATCAATCTTCGTGTTATTCACTCATAATTTACATTTTGTAGATGGAAAACGCCTATATAGTTGGCGTTTTATAAAAAAACGCCACTGTAGTCGGCGTTTTTATGCAGAATGTCCGCTACAACGTAGGAAAATTTGGCCAAATTTTCCCCAAGTTAAAAACGCCAATTGGAGTGGCGTTTTATACAAAATCTTAGTGATATAAAAGGCCAACTTGGAATGGCGTGTTTGTTCCTATCGTGGACCAATAAGTAATATAAATAGTTCAAAATATCAATATGAATACGTTACAATGTTCAATTCAATTCAATAAATAACTACGATTATAAACAGAACAATGTTCAATTCAACTAAATAGTTGTTACACGTTCAATTGTCTCGCATTCTCCGGGTAAAGAAGCTACGGATACCCTTCCCGATTCTGGCGGTGGAGAGTCTAGACGGAGGAGTATCTTGCACAACGTCAGTCTCTAAATCAACCCCGAACAAATCGTCTCACACAGAAGACCTAGGTGGAGAATGTGGGATATCACTGAGCCCGATGTCTTCGCCTGTACCACCAGTGTGGCTGACAGAATGCCGACCTCGAACTGCAGATCTTGGTGGAGGTGGAGGCATAACATCGTGATCGGCATCATCAGTGTGGCTGATAGAATGACGACCTCGAACTGCAGATCTTGATGGAGGTGGAGGCATAAAATCGTCAGCGACATCATCTACCAACTGAGTATCCATCCTTGAAGAAGCATTCGGGCAGTTGCGTCTGTCGTGCCCTGGTTGACAACAATGTTTACATCGGCGTCGGGCTCGTGGCTGGTCAGCTTCACGGACATCCATCTGATTAGGAATCCTAGTAGTACGATATCGACCTCGACTTTTAGGCATTAACTGGGCTCGTGAACATTGCAAAGTCCATTCAGGCACAGCCCAATAATCTTGGTGTCTGATTGGATTGAACACCGTAGAATATTGGTGTACCCAAACACTTGTGCGGTATACGTTATCAACAAGCGACAGCATGGGCTCGTTTCTAAACCGCGCAACTGCCGCTGCATGTGAACATGGAAGTCTCCACATCTGCCACTTTTGACATTTGCAGTTCGACTCCAAGTACTTTACCTTCCACTTATTACCGCCCTTTCCACCAATTCGACGCTTTGTTCGAACCACGTAAAGCCCTGCAATTGTGTTTGGGACTCTCACATTATGTAATTGACCTTTTACATCATTTTTGCACACCTTTTCATGGGCCCACGGGGTAAGTGGTGTGGCACACTGTGTTGATGCAATTGACCGCTCATTAAACCATTCTATTGTCCTCCAAAATATCAGATCAATGCAAGCTTTAATTGGGAGTTGTCTTGCGCCTCTCAACACATTGTTGTAAGATTCCACCATATTAGTGGTCATCTCACCCCATCTTTGTGTTTGTCATACGCCAAACTCCATTTTTCTAACTCCATGGCATCAAGGTACTGCACAGCCTCGTTGTTGATGGTTCGAAGTAAACGACGTCTGATCTTAAACTTGCGTTTCTTGTAGCAATACCAATTTTCCAAACAAGTTTTTTTACCATGATGCCTTTGTGATTCTGCAAAACATTCTTTCTAACATGTACCATGCAAAATCTGTGATGCCCCACATTGGGTTCTTCTTTCCATATGGGAGAATTCATTGCATCTATGATTCCCACATGCCTATCAGATATTACACGTATTTCATGCTTGGCTACGTGAATTATAATACGTTCCATAAACCAATTCCAACTTTGTATGGTTTCCTCATCAACAATGGCATATGCAATAGGCAAACATTTCTTATAGCATCAAATCCAACGGCAATAAGAATTTTACCTCGATATCGTCCACGTAGATGAGTTCCATCAACGGTTAAAACTGGTTTGCATAGTTGAAAAGCCTCCACAGCTGGACCAAAAGCCCAAAAGATGTACTTGAAAACCTTGTTCATACCGTTGCTTAATCTTTCATCATGTAACCATTCGACAATTGTGCCAGTATTTTGTCTTTGCAACTCATTCAAATAAGCTGGTAAAACTTTGAAATTCCACTCCCACGAACCATACACAAGCTCAATAGCTGTCCTCCGAGCATACCATGCTTTCTTGTAACTAACTTTCACATGAAATCTATTTTCAATATCCGCCACAATTGCTTTTACCTTGTAGCAAGGATCGTTTTCTATCTGATGTCGAACACTCAACGCTATCATACCCGACGAAAGATTAGCGTGCCCATTATAATTACGATCCCCCATGCAAGTATGAGCAGTGCTAAACACTCTAATTTGCCAGTGTTCATCATGCTTCCTCAATGTTGCTTTGCACTCCCACAAACATGGCGGTAAGGACTTATCTTTCGGATTTCCTTGTGGCCACTTACAAACTGCTTGCCATCTCTTTCCTTTGCTTTCAACAACTGTATATTGTCGGATTTTTTCCACATGCCAAAAAGTCACAGCTGACTTCAATTCCAATTTGGTTTTAAATTTAGTATGCAAACCGACATTGCTCGGATCTTTTTCACTCCAATAATGCACATTGAGATCATCAGACTCAAAGTTTTTTGGATCAAAACTATCATATGGACCTGGTAAGGTGCGAAAATAGTTCATACCAGGATGTGGGAACTGTGGAACTACTCTTTCTCGTACTGCTCTTCCTCCAATTGATGTTTCTCCAACCATTGTTTCTCCAACCGGAATGGATGTTCTTGGAGCAACAAATTGGTCCTCATCCGACGAAGCACCATCTGAATCTGTACTAACCGGATCGACATCTTCAGAATCATAAGGTGATTGTGGATCAAGAAAGTCGGCTTTATCAGGACCAATTATGTCCTCAACCACAGCTGGGTTGTCACTGTCCCATAAATGCACGCCTCCAATATCAAAATCTTGTGTTGTATCGAAGCATGGTTCTTGGCCTCTCGTAGACGTACCAACATCAAAATCTTGTGTTGCAGCGAAATATGGTTCTCGACCTCTCGTAGACGTACCAACATCATTACTCATGAGATGATGACTATGTTGTTGAGTAATTGACGAATACTCAACATACAATTCAATTTGACCTCCTGTAGTCATACTCTCACTAAACATTAGTGGCATGTATACTTCTTCTGGTAAAATACATATATACGTGATTGAAGATCCATAGAATATATGACGTTTCCATACTATTTGAAGTTTGTTTTCAAATCTGTTTATCCCCATTTTTTCACAAATTGTTTCCACAAGCTTATCGTAGGAAATACTTTCATCCAACATAATCAATCCTTTTGCAAAAGGAGGATCATATGAAATAACTGTTCCGGGAATTATATTTCCACCCCAATATAAATGGACACACCACGTCATACTATCTGCATTAATGTCAAACACAATGGTCAAATATATTTCTTTACAGTACACTACAATATATACTATCATAACAACCTATCAAATATGGGTAAAAAATTAGATATACTACAACATATAATACCATAACAATTGGTCAAAATATTTCTATTAATTACAATACAATTTATAATACTATAACAATCCATCAAATAATTATATAAATTACACTACAATATATACTATCATAATAATCCATCAAATATTGGTAGACTAATGTTTGGAAGAATGAGTTAAAAATTAGATATACTAACCGATTGCGAGTACTAATATTTGGAAGAAATGAGCCAAAATCGAAATCTACACGCTTCAATCCACCACCGGGTTGACCCGACCAAGGCAAGTGTTTTCGCGTTTTTCAGCTTTGGGAAGGTTTTTCGCGTTTTGGGGAGGGAATGTGACTAGGGTCTGCGATTTTGGGGGAGATCTGTGATATATGGTTCAACCGGAAAACGCCGACCAGGTTGGCGTTTTTTATGTTAAACATGCCAATGATCTTGGCGTTTTATTACTTAAACACGCCATCAAGATTGGCGTCTTTACTATAAACACGCCAAAGAAGTTAGCATGTTTAAATTTAAGTATTTTGGTTAATAATACGAGCAAAATACGGTGCCATTGTAAAACGCCAATTGTGTTTGCGTATAGACACGCTAATATCACTGGTGTTTTCATTTATAAACACGCCATTCTCGTAGGCGTTTTTCCCATAAATGGAATTGATAACAAAATGGGTACATTTACGTAATTTTAAAGGCCAAATAGCTTAGAAATCCGATTTTCTCTACAAATCTTTGGAGACGAAGTTAAACTCTCCTTAGATCTGCAGAATCTGAAACCAGAGATTGATTTCTTCATCGACGCATTGAAGAAGATGGAGGAAGAATACATCAAAGAGCTGGAAAAACCACTATCGCCTGATGATGAAGAAGAAGAAGATAATGATGATTCGTCCACAGCTGATTTTGGTGGAGAGAAGTCTGCGATCTTCGGATTATCGGACGTGTACAAAGAACTCAGAGATCAACTCACTGTAATTGAACAGTTGCTCAGATTCAAAGTCGTGGCGCTCGTTGGATGGCTGGCATCGGTAAGACTACTCTTGCTCGGAAATTTTTCGAAGATCCTTTGATTTTAGATTACTTTGAATGTCGCGCGTGGGTGAAAGTAGGGAGAAAATGTCGATTGGAAAAAATCCTAGGGCACATTCTAGCACAATTGGATTCTAATAGATATGAAATGCGTGATAAGGGGGAAGAAATTGTAGCTAACTCCTTTAGAGAGAGTTTGAAGGGAAAGAGGTTTCTCATTGTGCTGGATAATGTATGGGAAACTAAGAGCATCCGCAGCGGTGGCGGTTGGCGCCACCGCCGTCCGTGCCAGCGGCAAGGCGAAGGACCGCCACCGCTGCAACCGCGCCGCTGGCACGGCGCTGCTCGATGTATCGAGCACGTCCGTGCCAGCGGACGCACACGTGGCGGTCTCTGATTCGCCACGGCATAGCCGTTGGTTTCAAACATTTTTTATTTTTTTTTTTTTAAAAATCGGATTTTTATTAAAAAAAATCGATAAAAAATAAAAAAAAAAATTTCACTTCCCCAAAAAATTATATCCGTTTATAACCGTTTTTCCCCACTTTTTAATTTTTTTTTTATTTTTTTTACCCCAAAAATACACACTTTCATCTATAAATACCCCCAATTTCACTCCAAAAAATTCACACTTTCACTACACAATTCTCATCATCAATCTCTCATATCCATTTTCATCTTCCTCTCACACCCTACAACACCACTATGTCCGGTAACGACGACAACCCAAGCGGCTCTCACGGTTGGAACCCCGAATGGTTCGGTTCGCAACCGTTTCATAGTCCGGAAACGGAATATTCGGCCTCTCCTCTCACCCAAGATTCGGGCGTTCCGAGTGGCTACCGGCCATACCCAATCGACGATCAAGGTGCCTCCGATGGGCGCTACGGGTGGACACCGGAGCCTAGGCCTCGCGCCCCTTCCCAAATGCCGAATCCTCCATCTCGCGCCGGTGTCCGCACACCGTACTCACCGGCGGAGATGGAAAGATTGTTCAAGGCGTACTTGGAAATCTCCGAAGATGCGGTGGTTGGAACGAACCAATCCGGCGATCACTTTTGGTGGCGCGTCTCTAGCCGGTACAATGCACACCGGCCGCCGGGAACGATCGAGCGCAACGAGAGTATGGTGCGCAACTGCATCGGCCGAGCCAACGAAGAAATTGGCAAGTTCAACGGCTATTTCATCCAGGAGTCCCGGAATGCCGGGAGCGGCCGAAGCGAGGTCGACATCATCACCGCCTCGCTGAGCACCTACCAATCCATGAACGGTAAGTCGTTCAAATATCTTAACGTTTGGCAGGAGACGCGGACGCACCCGAAGTATAAGGGAGGCATAACATCCTCCTCTAGCGGCTCCTCCAAACGCTCACGGTCGGCATCCCTATCCGACGCCGGCGAAGAAGTGGCTAGCCAACTCGCCGAAGCTAACTTGGGTAGCCCCGATGCCCAACCAAGCGGTTCCCGACGCCGACCGCAAGGTAGGAAGAAGGCGGCGGCCGAACGACGTCGCGCCGCGACTCCATCTGCCCCTGCTCCCGAACCCGCACCCTATGTTCCACCTCCACCCCCGAACAACTCGTTGTGGGCCCTTTTGGCCCAACTCAATATGGCCGATAGGTCAACTATGACCCCCACGCAACTTCAAACGCACGAGTCCATGATATTGGGTCTCCAAAAACAATTGGGGTTGGTGCCGCCGGATGCGTAGTCTTCCTCGGGTTATATTAGCCAATAATTATGTAATTTTTAATTTTTAGGAGTTTAATTATGTAATTTTTAATTTTTAGTATTTTAATTATGTAATTTTTAATTTTTAGGATTTTAATTATGTCTTTTTATTTTATTTGTAATTTGTTATTTTTATTGTGGTTTTTTTAATGAATTTTAGTATTATGAAAATGTTTTTGTGTAATTGAATTTTATATTAATTGTGCTCGTCCTTGCGGAAGAGCACAGTTGTGGGTGTTGTGCTCTTGCCAGAGAGCAGGCATTAATAGTACCGCCCGGGCCCACATCCGTGCCGCTGGTAAGAGCACGGTTGTGGATGCTCTAATCTCTTAGTAGAGATTGCAAAGTTGTGTCATTGCGACAAAGATGGAAGTCGAATCTTGCTCACAGTAGGCTACAGCATGTTGGGGGACGAGGCGTAGCAGACTTGCATATGCAGTTGCTGAATAAAGAAGAAAGTTGGGATCTTCTTCGTGAGAAGGTGTTTGGGGAAGAATCGTGCTCGTACCAACTTGAGAGAGTTGGGAGGAAAGTGGCTGAGAATTGTGTAGGTCTTCCTCTTATGATCGTCAAGGTTGCTGGCTTCCTATCAAAGTATCGAGTAAAAACAGTTCAGTGTTGGAGTGAGGTAATGTCAAGGAAGAATCACAAAGTATACAATGATGCATACAACGAAATATGTGAGATAGTTTTTCCAAGCTATGACAACTTGCATTGGCATTTAAAGGCGTGCTTTCTTTATATGGGAGTTTTTCGTCAAAATTATGAGATTTCCGAATCCAAGCTTATCAAGATGTGGACTGCAGAGGGATTTCTCGAACCTTATAACATCCAAGATTTGGAGCATCACAGCAAAGCGTGTCTGAATGAGCAGCTTGTTTCAAATAATCTTGTTATGCATGGGACCAATTGCTTCGTTGCCAAATCTACAGGTGCTCAAGTTGCGAAGCTATGCTTTCCAAGGCCCGGGATGGGAAGTACAAGAGAACGGATTCTTGAAGCTTCAATATCTTACAATTGAAGACACTGATTTGGAAGAATGGATGGTGGTAAAGGGAAGCTTCCCATGGCTTGCTGCCTAAGCTTGAAACATTGCTACAATTTGCAAGAAATTCACTGGGAATTTGAATCAGGAGTGTTCACAAAGATTGAATTAGTAGACTGCAATCCTTTAGGCGTGACATGTCAACGACAAATACGAGAGGCAAGATTGAGAAGCAAGCATTATGTCCCAGATATTTTTGTCCATTCTTCATGGATGCTGGAAAATCCAACCGTTAACATCTAGTCCACATTAACAATTTCCTGGACAGTGTACAAGTAACGAAATAACTACTCATATTTTAGACGGGAAGCTTCCTGCTGGCAAGCCTCGGTTTCTCAGTATTTTTATTTTCATTGCAGTTTACAAGGTTGTATTGATTTTTTTGTGGAGATGGGAAAATGTTGGTTCAACGAACTGAGCTTCGAGAATATATGAGATAACAAAACTAAAGCTCAAAAACTCGTGTAAAACCAACCACCTGATAGTCATGGATCATGATCAGTGTCCACCAACACCAAACATGTGAGTCGAAAGTCACAGGCCAAACAAATACGTTAAATACAATGCAGAGCAGCACAATGCCGAGTTGAAGTAGATATATATATATCAAGACCGAGTGCCACTTAGGTTACATCAGTTTAGATGAGAATTTCACGAATGCTAGCCAATAGGAAGCTACGTTTTCTGAATTTAGTAACACTTTTCTATGTAGAGATAGAGGCTCATGATTTATTTTACAAACATAAAATAGGCATGCCTCTATACACTACGTTTGATTTCCACTGATAGCTACAACATACAAAATCAAACAATATCAAAATTCAGTAATAAATACTGGTCTCGTGTGACTTAGGTAGTCTCTCAAATATTATCAACACCGTCTCCAAATATTGAAAGAGAAAAGGGGGCAATTACCACGTTGAATGTTCGAGCATTTAGTTTATCGATATGCTTCATCCCATAGTCACCCTCCTATAATCATCAGAGACATATTAAAGACCCATCGGATTTAGCAAGTTTAATGTCATACATTTATTTTCAAACCATAAAATAGTATTCTTCCACTGGGTGTACTCAATGGACAAGCAGATGAATACTCGAAACTAGTGTTGGGAAGTATAACAGGTTGTTAACCTATCACCCCGACCACTACAGTGCAATAGCAGAGCGCTCAGTTACACGCAGTAAATAAATAATCATCAACAAAGTGAGGGTTCAAGACATGAAAGTTATCAAAAACTTACTGGACACTCAGTTTTTCCGTTGGCATCAGTTATAATCCAATGCCTTCTAAGAAGTTGTACAGCGTGATCTAAATTGTTTGTTATTCTAATCCTATAAGCCAAAAAATAAAGATCTTTGGAAGGCTGGCTTCGACCTTCAATGTAAACACTCCTAACTTGAACTCTGATACCCTGGAAAGAATGTGATTAAGTAGCTGTATACATGCTAATACTATGAGTACCCATGCCTGGGATAGCACAACACTGAGTGACCCAGAATCAGAAAGCAGGAACACAATACGATCACCAATATACATCTAGCTCCAAAAAATTTATCCATTCAACAAAAGAAAAAGTAAAATTCTATGACCAAAATCCCCATAAGATGATCAGGTTTATCAAATGAATCAAGTTATATGTTATAGTCCCTAGGAATCTAATCCCTTATGTGATTTTTTTTTAATGCACATGGCGCATCACGGGGCCTTATCAATTGAATATTAGTGGGCCAAATAGATCGAGCTATACACTAGCTTAAAAACAGTGACTATATGTAATTAAATTATTTAATGATGCAAAAAAGTGCAGCTTCAAGAGAAGCAAAGCAATTAGTTTCAGAACTCGTGCATGGAATTCTGCAAGCTCATATGACAGAGTATATTAGATCTGATGAGTAGTTAGAAAAGCACTAGTGACTACAGTGATAGATCCCCAATTGAGAAAAGAATTCAGCTTAGGTTGCAGATCAAAGAAATTACATGACAGCATGAAAGCTAGAATATATCACTCCAGATACAAACTGACAAATAAAATAAATGAATGATACTGGCATACCAAGGTTGTTGCATCACTTGAGCACTTCAAGAGAAAATGAGGTGCAATTTCCTTAAGCTCATCACGAAAATGTGTATCTAATTGTAACACAGAGAACGAAAATGTTGTAGCTGCAAGAAAGGGTGTGTACCCTCGAATCTGTCCTCTGCAATGGCCTCTTTTAACAATCTTCGGAGACGCAAAACTGGCTCTTCATCCTCAAATAATTTCAAGGAATCACGAATTCTAGCAGCTTCTTTGTAATCCTAAACCAATATTAAAAAGAAAAGATAAAACACTAACAGTACAAGACCAGCCCCTATAAGAAATTACATCAGAGCATTCATTACTTGGGAAACTATCCAATTCAAACTTAATAAAACTATTAAAGGAGGTTTACTTTGGGTAATAACTTGGAGTTACAATACATAGGAATGGGTATTTAAAGGACTACACGATCCAACTAGACTCAAAGACACTATCAACACATGCACAGATTGGTGAAATAATTGTGCTCATCTTTAGTCACTAACTTAAGGAATTGTCATACTCCACCATTAATCTAGGCATGACTACAGTATTCCATTGTGAAAAGATGCTGCGGAAGCCTTGTAGAAGAAATACAAACTTGAATATGCTAGTAATGTGTTTAGAGAGAGTTCATAATCTTTTTCATTGATTGAACAAAGTAACAAGATTCCTTACATATACTCAACGTTCGAATGATCTAGAATCTTGCACTAATCTACTTCGTACTTAACTAAAACATGCTTTAACATTCTTAATCAAAACAAACTATGTAAATCATCTTTTCTCTTCAATCCTTTGATCAACACGTCTCTCCAAGTACAAGGGTGGTCCTGCACCTTAGCTGTCACTCTTGGCTCATTTACAGCTGCAGCTCGTGTGAGCCCGGTGATTGGCTTCTCTCGTGCGCCACATGCTGCATTGACTCTTGTCTCATTTATGACTTTGGCTCGTGTGGAGTTAGTGACTTGTTTCTTTCGTGTAGGACACTCTGCTCTTACACATTGATCAGCAAGGCTCATCAACTCGGCATTGCACACTGTGGCCGGATCACCTTTGCTATTCACTTCTAACATACCCCCTCAAACCGAGTGAGGCTAAGGATATCACACCCATCTCTCTCTTAGCTTCACGAAGGGCTGATGGCTCAAGGGCTTAGTGAACATATCTGCTATTTGATCCACAGTTGGCACATGTCTCAACTCAAGTTCCCTGCCCAGAACTTTTTCATGAACAAAGTGCATATCCAACTCAATGTGCTTAGTTCTTGCATGCAACACAGGGTTTGATGCCAGAGCAATGGCACTCATGTTATCCACCCAAATCACTAATCACTGGGCTGCCTTTCCTCTTAGTCTTCAACTCACCAAGCATTGAAGACAACCAAGTTACCTCTGCAGCTGATTGAGCTAGACTTCTGTACTCAGCCTTGCTGGATCTAGCAACCACAGTTTGCTTTTTAACACACCATGACACAAGATTTCTTCCATGATAAGCACACACTCCTGTTGTAGATCTTCTATCATCCAAATCAGCTGCCCAATCTGAGTGCGAAAAGGCTGAAATCTCACCAGTGGACTTCCTAATCTGAATTCCATAATCTAATGTTCCTGAAAGATATCTTAAAATTCTTTTACAGCCTTCCAATGTGTGTCCAACGGTTCTGCCATATATTGACTTGTCTTGTCACAGCAAAGTTGATATCTGATCTAGTAATGGATGCATACTGCAAGGCACCTGTAATGCTTCTGTAAAGCTTTGGATTAGAGACTGGCTCTCCGGAATGCTTGCTCAGTTCTGAGCTAGAAATCATGGAGTTGGCAACCTTTAGCTTCCTGTCATGTAGCTTCTTTAGAAGATCTTTGATATAATTGGATTGACAGAGATGGAGACCCTCCATCCATAGTCTTGACTACTTCAACTCCTAGGAACAAGCTCACCTCCCCAAGATCTTTTAAAGAAAATGAGGAGTTTAGGCTGAGAGACCACCTTGTGTATTGAAGCTTGAGAGGTCCCTGTAATAAGCATGTCATCTACATAGATAAGTAGATAGATAATCTCCTCACCTCTCTGTCTAATGAACATGGAAGTATCTGACTTTCATTGAGAGAAGCCAAGTTGAGCAGAACAGAATGAACTGTGAAGAACCATGCTCTAGAAGCTTGCTTCAGCCCATAGATTGTCTTGTTGAGTTTACATACCAAATGAGGTCCACCTTCTTCAAAACCAAGTGGCTGCTTCATGTAAATGTCTTCTTTTAGTTAACCATTCAAAAGGCATTGTTCCACATCAAGATGAGTCACTGCCCACTCAAGAGAGACTGCTAGACTGAGTATAATTCGAATAGTAGTAGGCTCACAACAGGGCTGAAGGTCTCATTAAAATCAAAGCCAGGCTATTGAGAAAAAACCCTGGGCAACCATCTGGCTTTGTATCTAGCAATAGCACCAGATAAATGGAGTTTAATCGTGAAAATCGAAGTACAGCCTATAAGATTCTTGCCTGGAGGGAGTGTTGTTAATATCCATGTTTATTGTTAAGAAGTGCAGTAAATTCACTCAGCATAGCAATTTTCAGTTAGGAATTAGAAGGGCTTCTAGAGCTGACCTAGGTAGAAGAGAAGGGGACACAGAAAGAGTGAAGACTCTAGGCTTGAAAATTCCAGATTTTGATCTGGTTGTCATTGAATGAGTTGTTTGAGTTGATGATGGAACTTGATGAGGCTGAGATGATATTGGTGAGTCATGAGGCTGTACATCAGTATCAGTCTGTCCTAGTGATGAGGGACTATTATCAGAATCTGAGACAGGAAGTGAGTGTGATATGATGAAACATCCTCTGCTTGGTCTAAAACAATAAGTGTAAGGATGGGAAGCAAGGAAGAGTGATTACATGGTGAGGCTGCTGGAGTAGCAGTAGCTGAAGTAGGAGAAGAAATTTGAAAAGGGAAAACATATTCATCAAAAATGATATCTCTAGTAATAATCACTTTTCCATGAGGAAGGAGCACTTTGTATCCTTTGTGAGAGAGGCTATATCCTAGGAAGGTTCCTCTAACAGACCTAAACTGGAGTTTACGTTTGTTATAGGGCCTAGTATGAGGAAAACACAGACAACCAAAAACTTTTAGGACTGAATAGTCAGGTTTGTTGAGGAAAAGAGCTTCATATGGGGAAATGTTGTTGATAATCTTGGATGGCATGAGATTAATTAAATGAACAACAGTTACAAAGGCATCATCCCAGTATTTTTGTGGAAGAAAAGACTGAGCTAACAAGGTCAAACCAGTTTCTACAATGTGTCTGTGTTTCCTTTCAGCCAAACCATTTTGCTGTGGGGTATATGGATAGGAGACTCGATGAACAATCCCACTCTCTTTCAGAAAGGGAACTAAACCCTGAAACTCACCTCCCTAGTCAGATTGAAGAATTTTGATTTTTGAACCCAAAAGATTCTCACTCATTGCTTTGAATTGCTTGAAAACAGTAGCAAGATCATTTTTATTTTTGAGAAGATAAAACCAAGTAAATCTAGAAAAATGATCAATAAATGAGATATAATATGAATAACCATTTCTAGACTTAACTGGAGAGGGCCCCAAAGATCACTATGAATAAGCTCAAGAGGTGAATTATGTTGACAGAAAGACTTGAGGACATGGCAGTTTATGAACTTTAGACACACAACAAGGATAACAAAGTGAAGAATCTTTCATTGCATTATAGGGAATATTAAAGAGCGGGTTTAACTACATTTAGAGTAGGATGTCTTAGTCTACTATGCCATAAAGACAAATCTAGACTAGAAGCTTGATTGGAACTGCTGCTGGATTGTGAGTTGGCCAAGCTCAGGGAATGAACAGCTGGACTCTCTGGACTGTAAGAAGAGGCGGGGACAATGCCACGTTTGATTGGGGTATGATCTACTAGGAAGTGGTATAAGCCTCTCTCAAGAGTTCCTTTGAGCACAATTTCCCTAGTGCTCAGGTCCTTAACAAAACAGAAGTTGGGATGAAATTAAAAAAAGACAGAATTGTCTTGAGCAAACTTGGAGACACTCAAAAGATTTTTAGTGATGTTAGGTACATGCAAAATATTTTTAAGAAGAAGTTTTCTGGAAAAATTAGCTGAGTGAGATTTAAAAACACTTTCTCCAACAATTGCAATATTAACAGCAGTCCATTTACCAAGCAAAAGATTCTTACCTCCAGTGTATTCAGTGCTTATGTTGAGGTTGCTCAGATCATTGGACACATGGTGTGTTGCTCCTGAGTCCGGATACCAGCTTGATGAAGCATTTGAAGCATAACTGAATTCTGATGGAGTTCCAACAGAGAAGGAGCCTGATGGAGATCTTGGCACTGATTGAACAAGATGAGCTGAAGGATTGAAGAATCCTTGATTTTGTTGTTGAGGAGCACTTCCTCTAAACTGAACTTGAGGTGGTGTGTAGTTCTGCTCAAACCTATGCCAACACTTTGCTGCAGAATGGCCAGGTTTTTCAGTTTTTCACACAGCTGGCAGACAATTTTGTTGCTTCCTCTGCCATAGCCTCTTCCACCTCTGCCTCCTCTATGAAATCTTCCTCCAAATCCTCTTCCATATCCTGATTCAAATCTGTTGTTGTTGAAATTCTCTGTATCTCTTTTCTGTCCAGATTGTTGCTGGACCAAATTCAAAGAAGGTTGAGATCCATCTGGAATTAGTTCAGGTTGATTCCATTCTTAACTCAAAACTGAGTAAAAAGACACTAACATCTCCAATGCTCTATGGATCTAATCTAGATGTCACTGCACACACTGCAGGATCATAGTTTTGGCCAAGTCCTCCCAGAATATGGAGTACTTGCTCAGCTTCTGAAATTCTACAACCAACAGATCCAAGCAAATCAAAATAGGTTCTCATCTTACCCAAATAATCAGTCATAGACATTCCTTCTTTCTTCAAATTCAGCATCTGCTGGCGATATTGCATCACCTTGGTTGTGGAGCGGCTTGCAAAGTAGGTCTCCAGTGCACTCCATATATCTCTGGCAGATCTGAGCCCTATCACAGCATTTTCTGACAACGAGGATAAGAGCCATCCAACTACTCTCCTGTCTTGCCTTTGCCACCTATGTAGGCTGGATTTGACACCATTGACTCTCCATCTTGATCAGGAATCAGCTGTGGAGGAGGATCAGCCTCACCTGTGACAAATCCTTCAAGGCCGTAGCCATACACTGAGATTGGTTTAACCCCCCACCATGATGGTGTTTGAGAAAAAAAAAACTTGACTGAGATTGGAGGCAATTGAGAGAAAATCGGTGGCAGTGTTGCCACTGGTATGGTTTCATTAGCTTCTGCCATTTTTTTTTAAATAGAACAAGAAACTAGGCTACAAGGGTAGGAGAGACGGGATCAAAAGGATCCCGCTCTGATACCATGAAAAGATGTTGCGGAAGCCATGAAGAAGAAATACAAACTTGAATATGCTAGTAATGTGTTTAGAGAGAGTTCATAATCTTTTTATTGATTGAACAAAGTAACAAGATTCCTTACATATACTCAACGTTCGAATGATCTAGAATCTTGCACTAATCTACTTCGTACTAAACTAAAACATGCTTTACATTCTTAATCAAAACAAACTCTGCAAATCATCTTTCTTCTTCCATCCTTTGATTAACACATCTCTCCAAGTACAAGGGTGGTCCTGCACCTTAGCTGTCACTCTTGGCTCATTCGCAGCTGCAGCTCGTGTGAGCCCGGTGATTGGCTTCTCTCGTGCGCCACATGTTGCATTGACTCTTGTCTCATTTATGACTTTGGCTTGTGGAGTTAGTGATTTGTTTCTTTCGTGTAGGACACTCTGCTCTCACACATTGATCAGCAAGGCTCATCAACTCGGCATTGCACACTGTGGCCGGATCACCTTTGCTATCACTTCTAACACATTGATCCAACTGTGTGAACAGAGCAAAAGCTTACGAATAGATCAACAAGCAGGCAGTATTGCCTACTTTGTGTACATATTGGTCACTTCATGTTGTCCACATTAATCGCTTATATCCCCATCAGCATACCATATTAATAATATATGCCTTGTTCTAGAGAAAATGGTTTACATAAATCTATTAGCATCCATCCATGGCTCAAACATATTCACAATGAATAGACATAGCCAATATTCACAATTAATAGACACAGGCAATGGGAGATGCAGAAAATTTTCAGACCAGCACAATAAAACATGATGATAAATCAAGTTTACAGATTAAACATAGAGTGAAGACACTCACGCGTTCAATAAATTTACCACGAGTGTGCTACTTAAGCATTTGATTGAAAATAACAGAAATAAACAGAGAAATGCGCGAATATGAAACAGTGAGTCTACCTCAGATTTGGCAGCTACTTCCAACTGCTGCTTCAGCAAGGCGTACGTTTCGGTTCGAGAGAAAATCGAGCTCTGATTGGAGTCCTGAGCCGAGCCTGAACCTGAACTCTGACCGGATGTACAGCAAGCCACGGTACGAATCACCCGCAAATTGCAATTTTTGCCAAGTGCAATAATGATGGAACGCGTGTTGGATTGTGATGGATTTTGTATAATGGACTGTGGATTTGGGCCTTTGCTTAGTTTTTAAATATTTTGGGCTTTGCCAATAGAAATATGAGTGTTCACAAGCTATAAATTAAATTCTGGTTGTCTGAGATTGATTTCATAATATTAACTTTATTAAGGTCGGCCTAAAATTAATTATTCGTGATATTATTCCGAAATTAAATAGTATTTATTCAATAAATAATATTCGAAAAATCAATCATGTCAACTCCCACTAAACGATACTACTAGTATTTTGTAAGACGTTTCTATTGAATGAAACATAGAATCGCCACTTCTTAAATACTGAAATTTTATAACTTTTCTTCAAAAATAGAGAATTGCCAACATAGTGTTAATCTCTCAACCAACTTTTTCACTTTTCTTGAATTTTGTTTGATGGGTGTGCCTCCATTAACATCTTGATATGATGTAGCAATATTCCTTGCCTAAAATCTAGTAGTTCCAACCAAACAGAACCTAAAAGTAAAAAAGGACTATGTTTACCTTATTTTGCATCTTCCTTATTTCTTATACTTATAAACAACGTGTTTGTTTAAATCTAGCTATTTAGATCTGATTCAATGAATATGTGATGTATTAAGAGGTTGGTTGCAAAGGTTGTAGTGA
>NW_024599185.1:0-25028 GCF_004379255.2 Salvia splendens | reverse complement strand
GTAGCTAAAAATAAAATGACTAACTTGACAAAATTGAATCTTACCAGGCAACTAAGTAAATTATGATTTGATTTTGATGGCATACGAATGATAATTTTAGCGGGATTGTGAAAAGTGATTTGCAAAACGGTGTCCTAGATAATAGAGGCATAGATACCTACGAATGGGGACCGTTATGTTTGGTTTGAACTTTGAAGCATGAGACAGGTGTGCGCATGTTAGCGCAAACCCAGAAAATCCTTGCTTATTTTAATCGATGATTACATTAAATAATTAGCTGCGCTCTGACGGTTACACACAGAAAAACCTTTAGCTGGAGTTCAACAGTTGTCAGTGCTTCGGCGCTCTGTCTCAGTAAATACATTGATACATATAATAATATCTGTATGAATAGGGAGGGGGGCATTGTAATTGATGGTTTATGCCAATAAAGATTGTATATTTATTTTGAGAAGTTTAGTACGGGTGATTTGCTTATAAAATGTGATTGCAAGTTATAAAAATATTAGATCAGATATCTTACTTCGTAATTCACTTTGTAAAGGAATTTGGATTGATTAAATTAAATACTACGAGATTAAATGATGAATAGAAACACAAATATAGGTTCTTATGTTTTCTGTTAGTGGTAATACAGATAAAAAAATTACTCGTAAGAAAAGAGTATGACCACATAGATATGAGATATCATATCCAATATTGCAGCTAACAGTATTTATTTCATGGATGATATATGCAGATGTAGAGACAGTCAGACAGGAGAGGTAAGAGAAGCAGCCTAATTTCGTAAGCAGAAAAGACTGGTACTCTGTACTATAATTGAGGCTCTAACTATTTATTTACAGAAATTCTTGTTATTTTATATATATTTTTACGGGAATTATATGCACACAAAACCTATATATATAGTACTAGTACTCTATCATTATATGAATTTATGAAAACAATAATATGTTTCATATCAATACTTATATACAACAATACTGTTTATATTACAGCAATAATTTTTAATGACAATTTTAAATCATCAAAGATCAATGGTCTAGAAAGATTCCTAGCTAATTAATTAGGTAAAAAATATCTTGATGGCCGTGTGTATTGTCTATCGATCTTTTCTTTGACATACACTCCACTTATACACATATTTACAGTTTATACTGTAACAAATATTTTGAGTTTCTAGATATTGAATGGGAGAATAGGCACAAAAATTAGTTTTCATTTTCTTTTCTTCGTTTTTTCTTAGTTTCCATCTTCTGGTACAATGCTTGGTTATTGAATACTACTCCCTCCGTCCGTCATTAGGAGTTCCATTTTTTTGCGACGGTTTAAGAAATGTTAAGAAAAGTGAGTGGAAAAAAGTTAGTGGAATATGGGTCTTAGTTGTTATATATTAATTTTAAATGAAATGTGAGTCGAGTGTGGGACCCTATTACTCCTACGGAGTATTATTTATGGTAAAAGTGGATAGAGATTCCTATTCGCGGACGAACTAAAATGAAAAAACAGGACTCTTATTCACAGACGAAGGGTGTACGTCATATTCTATTTTAAGGGTCCAAGGCCCTTTATTTTGAACTCAATGAATAAGTTTGCCTTTCACTCTCCTCCTGCACGATAAAAAGGATAAAATCCATAACATCTAGAACATCAAAAATGTACATTGTCAGAAAATAAATAATGGAAATTAACGATGGCATGAAATGAAAACACATACTCCTCCCGTCCACAAAAAACAGAGCACATTTGTCTTTTTTGGTTGTCCACGAAAAATAGAGCACATTTAAAAAAAGGAAAGTTTTCAACAACTTCCCTCTTCCTTTTTTTGCCCTTCTCTTTTACTAATAATATGGACCCTACATTCCACTAACACTACTTCTCTCTTATTTTTTTCCCTTCTCTTTTACTAATAATAAGAACCCCTCATTCCACTAACATTACTTCCCTCTTACTTTTATCTCTTCTCTCTTACTTTATCAATTTCACATTAAAGCCCGTGTCATTTATAATGTGTCTTATTTTTCGTGGACGGAGGGAGTAAGATATAAAGAAACCAAAATCTATAATGATATCTACAATAGAGCCAAAGCTTTAAGGCTAATACAAATTGAAGATAATGTTTAATGAAGAACACTCCAACCTCGTGGGATTGGATACGATATAAAATTCTCAATAAATTAAATATTGAAATAATTTTTCGAAAAAGCAATGAGCGAAAAATATGAAGAAGCATAACTTTTAAAATATTAAGCATAAAAAAAAGAAAGTTATTATAAATAATTTCATGGCACAATACAACAATATTATTTGTCAAAATAAAAGGTTATTTAGTGATCAATTATTGAATAACCTGAAGGAATTGATATTCAGATTTCAAATTTTAGGAAACAAAACCTTTCCCATGCAAAGCATATTTCAAAGCACACAAACACAAGTGGTGAAGTGGCTTTAGTAGAATAATAAAAGGGCACGTAAATGGGCTAATGGGTTTCAAATAAATTTTGAAACCACACCCAGCCCCTAGTTGATCTGCAGATCTTCTCACCTCATTTCCCTCTTCTATGTTCAAGTTCCTCCTTTTGAGTGGCAGTATCGTAGCCTCTCCAAAGCTCGATTCCATCTATGCTCATGGGCAGACGGTGGGGTAGGTCGACCCCTCCGACTCCACCTAAATCTGCCCCTAGTTGAGACTATCGACTTTAGATTATTATAAAAAAAATTCTATAGATCTTAAATGCATCCTAAAAAACAAAAGGATATAAAGAGATCCTAATTATGCTTACTAATGAATAGAATTGTATACCCTTGTAAATTGCTTGCGCCATCTTCACATGTCGATTCATTTGAATCGACCTTAGATCTTCTAACAATTATTCCTAAGGGCTATTCGTAAGGGCTGGTTTGCTAGCATCAATTAACCCAGAAAAGAGTCTCGTTTCTTAATTATTTTCAATGTTTGGTATACATTTGATTTTTCTCAAAGTCACTAAACTAAACTCGGCCCGCAAGAAGCCCGAGGAATTATGATGCCTCTCATCCGTCAACTTTTCCAAGGAAAATTGGAGGTTTTGCTTTACCAAAAAAAAAATCTGACCAGCGTTTTTCTGAGCAGTATTTTTTTCTTACTTCTACTATTGTATTATCCCGCGATATTTTTCTTTTAAAATATTTCTCTTTTTTTTTCATTTTGCTATAAAATAATTAGGTTAGGCTAGGCCAGGATCAAACTAGCTTGAGTTCAAGCTTTACCAACTGAGCTAAATACTGATTAGATCGAGTTCCGATTTATTCTCAGTTTAAATGAATATTAATTTGAGTCACGAAGTTAATAATGAGAATAATGCAAACTACTTTTTTATTATTTATATTATCGTATTTAAGATATTCAATATCTGTTAACTACTTTAAGAGAAATTTCGGAATAAGGGATTAATTTCGCTGACCTTTCGAAATTTAGGATTCAATTCGCGGACCTTTCGTAATATAAGATCGAGGCATGCGAATTTTTCAGAATGAGGGTTTTTTTTCTTTTTTCTCTTTTTTTCTCTTCTTTTTTTTTATTAAATCCTTCATAAAATATATGAATTGACCATAATATCCCACATAAGATTTCTTTTTGTAATCAGTTTTTTCATCTTCCTTACGCTAATCGTTAATCTTGATAATGAATCCTCAATTTTGAACCTCAAGCTTGCCCATAACATCCTCTCCTTCGCCTTCTCTCTCCCCTTCATTCCCCACCCTCATCTTGTTATTGTACACTGTGTATTTGTTTGTGCTGTAAACTATATATTGTTGTTATTTATATGTATATACATATATTATTGTTTTTTTCTTAAGCAGTAGAATGAAACTGAGCAACAACACTATATCCTTACATATCAGTAGGGTTAGTTTTCAAATTAGAAGTCTGCTTAATATCTAATTGTTAAGATTACTTGATGTTGTGGAAAGTAGAAATACTCCACCTGATTCTTGGCTTCTGGAAAGGCAAACGTGAGAGTTTGGGGAAACTGGGGTGATATGCTAAATTTAATAAATGGATAGTTTGGTCAATATATATATATTTTGTAAGGAAAATAATAAAAAAAGAAGATAAAATCACAAAAGTCCCCATTCTGAAAAATTGGTATGCCTCGATCCCATATTATGAAAGGTCAGCGAATTGAATCCTAAATTTCGAAAGGTCAGCAAAATTAATCTCTTATTGCGAAATTTCTCTCTTTATGAATGATCTTGGTTTAATTTAACTAACTTATCTTATTAAGAATTTTCTAGTTCAAAACAATTACTATGGAGTATTAAATTGTAACTTAGCTAGAATTTTAGAAATGAGACTATTTCTATGGAGGTAAGGAGTATATCCTATTATAGTGTGTCATATTTTTTTGGTTATCCTATATAAGCGATATTTTTTTTAATAAAAACAACATATTTATTCTTTGTGGTATAAAAATAAGATTTTTTTTAAACAGAGGGAGTATAAGATAACATGGGTCATAATAAGAAAACTTGACCCGTTTCTAATTAAATTAGAGCATCTTCAAGGGGAGCTAAGTTGTGGAGTATAAAAATAGGTATATCTTCCATTTATTTTCTCAAAATGAGAAATACTCCTATATCCTTTTGAAAAGTAACAGCATAAACCTCAAAATGAGAAATAGGTATATCTTCCATTTATTTTCTCAAAATGAGAGCATCTCCAAGGGAAAAGGTGGGTAGAAATATAATTATTTTCTAAAATATAAAAATAGTAAAAGAGCATTTCAAATATAAATATACTTCTCAAATAACTTCTCCATCGAATAATGATTTTCATACTCCGGAAAAAGTAAGTAAATATGGTACTTATAAGATTTACCTCTCCATCAATTAAGAAGTTCAAAATGAGAAAATAATACATTCCAAATACTTTCCCTTTATAAAATAATTTCCCATAAAAAGAAGACAAATATGATAATTAAAAGACTTTACGCTCCCTTAATTCTCTTATAAAAATCTATAAACATTTAAACCTTAGTAAAAACCATACACTCAAAACAATCAAATCCACGAAATCCAGCTGAAATCGAAATGTGAAAACGAAGAAGCCAAACACATAGATACAAACGTCGCTTTAACGCGCCGGAATCATGAACACAAAAATGGCGTTTGCCGCATATAATCGTCTTTAATCTAAGTTATTTAATCAACTAATTGATTAATTAATTTTGTAGTTAAGTCATTTAATTTAATTGAAGCTGGACCATTAGATCTTGCACGAATGAAGATGCCATTCTTTTAATACACTCAACCATGATAAATACCAAACAGTTTCCCCAGCTGAAAACGCCAAAAATCTCCATAAAAAAGTAATCTTTCCGAGTAAATCATTCGCTAACGTGAAATCTGCATCAAACTGCTTGTTTGATCAACAAGCAATCCGTGAGTTTGATTTTCCCTTTTTCCTTTTGTGCCCTTTGAATTTATTTTATTTTAATTTTTGTTGTTACTGTTTGTTTGCCCTAATAATGAAGTTCCTTTCTTGAGCTACTTTCTGCTTTGCCCGTGCCTTATATGTTTATTTTTTACTTTATCTTATTTTGGCTTTTTGACATCTGAACTATTGAAATCTTGCATTTTTCGGTTTGTGGGTTTCTTGAATTTTGAGCTGATGATACTGTGTTGGATGTGAATTGGGAGTTTTGTGAATTTTTAGTATTTTCGTATGCTGTTATTGTGAATCTTGAATTGTACAGTTTTTGTTTATGATGTTTGTTGCTTTCTTTTTCATTTTTCTTTCACAGCTGCGTGTAAAGACTTTTGTGATTCTTGGATGCTGAAAAGTTTGTAGCTTTGATGATGTGAAATGGAGATGTGAAGGAGTGGCTGAGGTTTTGGTGAATAAATTGAATCAGTTTGGTTTTATTTGTTTGAAGCAAATGAGGTTGGATTGGAGAGTTTGATGATGCTTGGTATCGTGAATCAGAATTGTGGGAGAACATAGAGGTGGATAATTTTGAGAGTTTGTGATTTTGGGGTTTGATGCTTTGTAATTTGGCCTGAAATTGAGATTTAACTCCCATTTGATGCTGTCGTGGTGGTTGTTTGCGACAATTTTGAACATTTGTAGTGCGAGGGAAGAAGTGTTCCTCTAGCATTAGGTTGTGTATAGTGATTGATTTTGCTGTAGCATTATTGTCATTGTTGTTTCCCCATGATAATTTAGAGTGTTAGAAAAATATATTGTGGCGAAAAAAGTATGCTTGAACATTAGGTTCTGTATAGTGATATTTAGGAAGAGATGCAAAGAGTTCGAGTTTCATCACATCAGTCTCCGGTGCATAAGCTGGGGGATTCACAGATGACTTTGTCTCCGAAGTTTAAGTTAGCTGCAACATGTTCTGCCTTGCTCGACCCTGCACTACAGTTCGAGCTATCTATGAGGGGGGAGCCTTTGATACCCGGACTTCCTGATGATATTGCTCTACAGTGCCTCCTTCGGTTGCCGGTCGATAAGCACACAGCTTGCAAGGCTGTGTCCAGGCGTTGGTACTCTTTGTTTGGAAGCAAAGAGCAATTTTTCACCCTGAGGAAGGAGCTTGGGTTTCACGATCCATGGCTTTTTGTATTTGCTTATCACAAATGTAACGGGAAGATCGAGTGGAAGGTTCTAGACCTCACCCACTTGTCGTGGCACACAATCCCGGCTATGCCTTGCAAGGACAAGGTGTGCCACAGGGTTTCCGGTGCGTTTCCATCCCACACGAGGGGGCTCTCTTTGTTTGCGGGGGAGTGGTTTCCGACGTTGACTGTCCGCTTAATTTAGTGTTGAAGTACGAAGCGCGTAGGAACCGTTGGACGGTCATGAAGCAGATGATCACAGCCAGGTCATTTTTCGCGAGTGGGGTTATCGATGGTATGATATATGTTGCTGGAGGTAATAGCACGGACTTGTTTGAGCTTAACTCGGCCGAGGTATTGGATCCTGAGAAAGGCATGTGGCGGCCTGTTGCTGGCATGGGGACAATGATGTCCTCGTACGACGCGGCAGTTCTAAACGGGAAGCTTCTCGTGACAGAAGGCTGGTTTTGGCCCTTCTATGTTGTCCCTAGAGGTCAAATATACGACCCATCGACTGATAAGTGGGAGGATATGGCTGCTGGGCTCCGAGAGGGATGGACAGGATCGAGTGTTGTGATGCATAGTCGCTTGTTTGTGGTGACGGAGCATGAGCGGACGAAATTGAAGGTGTATGACTCAGGGGATGATACTTGGGATATTGTAGAGGGCCCGGCTTTACCTGAGCAGATATGCAAGCCATTCCATGTCAGCTGTTGGGAGTCTAAGATTTATGTCGTTGGACGGCATCTCCATGTGGCCATTGGCCATATTGTGAAGCTTGGCCCGAGTGCTACATGTGAAAAGAAATGTAGATTTTCTGTTCAGTGGCAAATGGTGGACGCTCCTGGAGCCCTGTTTGACCTAACGCCGTCAAGTGCACAGGTTCTATTTGCTTAGAAGGTGTTTGTTTTTCGTTTTTCGTTTTTTGCTTTATGTTCTTGTTTTGTCATGTTCGTGCTGCTGCATGAATAACTATATGAGGGTCTATGAATTAGAGGGAATTGCTTTGTATGGATTGCTTTTGTTATATAAATATATACATCATATATATGTGTAAAGGTTATGAATATCTATACATGTTTACTTTTGGCTTGTATCAATTTCATGATAATGCATCTTTAGAAACTCTCCATGCATATTCTTGTTCATATGCTACTATTTGTAATCGAGGTTGCGAATTCGTGAGTTCATTTCATCATGCTTGCTCTTCATAATCGAATATAAATATTTGGGAGAGTCTCCACAGCATAAGCAAGATTACAAATATGCCCTTGAATCCAGATAAGCATCTTGGCCCCATTACACAAGCATCTGAGAGTTTTGCATGAATATTTGGCTATTGCTGTCTGTTATCACATTCTTGATTGTTTTTGCTGTTTCATGCTTCTCATTAACCACATAAACTAGTAAAACTTTTCTGATCATAAATGACTCAATTTTCTTTGTTATTTCTCTTCCCTTGTAATTCTTCACTTTCTTTATGACCCATGTTCGTTTCTCTGCGTCTTCGTTTTGATGATGAATCAATTGTCGTGATGGCCTTTTGCTTCTTTTCATCGGTCTGATATAGATGTACGGAGGTTTACAAAGGACTCATTGTTCTTTGCTGCTGTACTGTTGTAATTCTTCTGCATCTTCCTTATGCTGGAACGATGATGAATCAATTATCATGATGGACTTTTGCATCTTTTATCAGTCTGGTGTAGATATAGAGAAGATGATTACATAAGCAAAATCTGATGTTTGAATTATTTGATTTTTGTTTTTGTATTTGTTTTCTGGCTTGTGTTGTTTTTGCTCTTTGGGACCTACAAATGGCGGTTCTCTACTTCCATTCTCTCTCTCTATTCGCCTCCAAAATGATAATGTTTTGGATGCCAAATGTAACAGTCAAAACGACAGAGCTCGACGGTGGAGAAATTCAAGCATACACATTGTTTAGACATTTCAAGAGTGGTGTTTAACTTGCAAAATGATGGGGAAAATGTCATATTTGATCTGAACTAGGGTTGTTAATATCAAATTTTGCTATTCTATCATGAAATTATGAATTTCAATCTCACTCTACTTCATTCCTAAGATAAAATAAATGAAAATGATCGATAGTTGAAGGAGTTCTTGCAGTAATTGTACTATAATCCATATACCCAAAGCATGATTTCTTTGGTCCTCTTAGCTTCTGTCATACGAATTTATACAGTGAAACTGAAATTCTCTGACCCATGTGCGTTCATGAAATGAGGGTCAGGTCAGGCAACAAGTGGCATCAGAGCTCGGCCCGTGTTTGTGGAAGAGGTTCCCAACGGGTTGATGCGAATGTGCTAGAGACTCGATTACTTATTTCTCGAGACTCGGACTCATCATGACAGCCCAAATCATGGCGAAATATAACAAGTACCCCACAGAACGGCATTAGGGGAGTGTAAAACCACTATAAACATTACAAGAGCGGAGTTTTTATACAGTACAGCCCCGACAAGAGCTGGGAACGCAGAGCCACAAGCTTTAATAAATGCATGCTGAAACTGGAAATAGAAGTGACTGAGGAAAATGATAAATCTATTTTAATGATAATATTAATTCTTCTTGGACACAGCTTTAAGACAACCTTTTTGAGGAAATATACTTGCATTGAGTATAACAAAAAAAGGGGAGGAGAGAAAGACAGCTGAGTTCCTGTACAAAGGTTTCTATGATCGATAAGCTTCGAACACATTGATCAGACCATGTCGATTATACAAGGAAAAATGATGATTTACCTTGTGGTGACTTTTTTCAAGCAAGGTAGTTGTATATTTGTGGGTTGTTTTTGTCACGTTCCAGGTACTCTCGGTCAATGAGGCTCTCGATCCTCTTCTTCAGGTCACCCGGTTTTATCGGAAACTTCAGCTGCATCACAAAAGATGACATGTCAATACTATGTAGTGTATTTCCCTTTTATGCTGGGAGAGCAAAACCAAACCCAAACCAGGAAACCAAATCAAACCTTTCAATTTGGTTAGATTTGATTTGGCAATTTAGGGGTTCAAAAGTTTATATGTAACCCGAACGAATACACTCTTGTTTGATTTTATGGCCGGGAAATTTGGGCGGAACCAAACAGACTGGAATTTCTAATTAAATGCAACGTTTTTGTAGTTCTTTCACAGTTAGCACAAAAGTAAAATAAATGTATAGTTGGTGCAAAGATTACTACTTAAAATTTTAAAAACTAGGTTCAGTGTCACTTGTAAATGACCGAACCAAACCTGACAGAACATTTTCGTTTGGGTTTGGGTTTGGGTTTGGGTTTGGGTTTGGGTTTGGGTTTGGGTTTGGTTTGGTTTGGTTTGGTTTGGTTCCAGAGCAGACTCCTCTCAAACAAAATACCAGTTTTTCCTACTGCCATTTTCCGGGCTGGGGTCAGTTTGGACATGAACCACCCAAATGGTCTGCCCTTGCAATAATTAGACACGGCATTAAGTCAGTATATATGTAGAGTTTGAGCATTTTCGTTACCTGCTGAAAGAGTTCGGTGATCAGTAAGGTGTGGCTCAGCACTTTTCTCGTCTTCATTATACGAACGATAGCAGCATCAACCTGCACGATCATGAATAGTTAAGTGCAAACTAAATTAGTGCCCAAAACAAGATGATCTCCATAAGAAAAACAGACTAGATGTCTTTGACCGCACCTGATATTGACGATCTTGGAAAACCCTTTCCGTTGTGCTCGTGTTCTCCTCAACTGTTTCCTTCATTTGGATTGCATTTACCTGCTTACAGACTCAGTCAGCAATGTGATCTGCTAAACTAAATAAGACTGATATTTGCAAGAGATCATTTTGCCATTGAGGAAAGGAACGATACCCAACCTTTATACGATACAGTGGAGCAGTAAATTGATCGTTGAAGACAAAGGAGTCGTCATCATCCACATCTTTGCCTTTGGGAATCTGCAAGAGCAGTTTTATTACTCTACAAGAAACATTTTTGAACAGTCAAGAAGAAAAGAGCGAAAACTCACTTTTTGGAGGACGCGAACCTTCCCACATGCAAGGGACTGCAAAGTCCTCCTCAGCTCTTTATCCTCGATACCCGTAGATTCTTTTATATCTTGAAAGCAAAGATTTTGTGCATCATTGAACAGCATCAATACAACAGTCTGTGCCACAGAACACACGTGATATTATACGTTAAAGGCAAAGAGGAGAAATTTATATAGCTGCTATAATTGTAATAATTACAAAACCAACCTGAAACAGAGAAACTGCGAGTTCCTTTTTACCCTTCGGGAAATCTGCTTTAAGAACACAATGACCTAACGAGTTTTGCCACATCAATCGCCTCCCACTATGCTTGCTCAAGTAAAACTCCTTAAAAATGTCCTGAAGAAAAAAATTGGCACAAAAAGGGAGATGGTTATTCTACGGAGCAGTGGTATTTTTTAATGTTGAATTTAATCACAAAGGTAACAAACCTGGTAAACATTGAGCTCATGTGGGAGCCTGACATCCATGGGTGGATATGTCGGCCAGTACCTGCAGAATTTATTTATTTTTTTCGTAAACAAGTGAATATTATGCAAGGTTGATGTAAATAGGGGAGGAACAAAATAGAGACTTACCCAGTTGTTAGGACATGAACACTCATCTCGATCCCGGATGGGAGTTTTGTCCGAGCTTGAGATGATTGCTTGAATGATTCGTTAATCTCTTTAGACAATTCGATGTCCTGAATTGTGGAAAAATTAATTCAAACATATTGCCTGGAGTGTTATCACTATTTGGAAATAGAGTCAAGAAACCAAAACTAATACGCATTTCGAATATTTAAAATACGAAATTTTGGTTGTAAACACATTAGCCGTTGAGCTTATAAACCCAAAACTAATACACACCTTGAACATTCCTTCGAGTTTGTTAGTAAATTGACTGCCACACTCAGTTTTCAACTGCAATAAAGTATCACATTAATTTACTAGCCCGCTAATAAAAATAAAATAAATTGGTGAGAGTTGGGGAATATACTGAAAGGATAAGCTTACCTTAGTAATCATAGACTTCTCTGCATCAATAGAAGCACTTTTACTCAACAAGAGCCTTTTAGCAAGATCTTTCTTGTAGAAAGCTTCAAATACATCCTTGCCCTAAGCAAGGAGTAGGAAATACAACTTAGTAACATAAATTTGTTTATTTTGATTTTTGAAGTAAAAGAACAAGGACAGAATGCAGATCATAATTAAAGCTTGCATCTACCTGTATATATCTGAACAAGACTAACACTTTATCAAGTGTACCCTCCAATTCCTCTTCTGAGGTACCCTTGTTTCCAGCACGAAGCTTTTCGTCAACAAACTTTGCGATAAGCTCAGCAGGCCGATTCTGGGAGAGAGCATATTATCAGGCAGTTACTAAGATAAAATGATTGGATCAGTAACACACAATTGAATGGCTATGGAAGTTCAGCTTCCAATCCAATGTAAACCCAGAATATATCCTAAATCCTAATGCATGAAACAAACCCCAGGTGATTCACAGTCAGCACATTGCTTCTGTAGCTTTAAATTTATGACTCAAACATAAATGTTAACAATAAGACCAATGTCAACAACTTAAGCTCGGCATTTTTTGATAAGAGTACAGTTGCAGCCCCCCTTTCTCAACTGGAAAACAATTTAGGTGTAAGTGGTGTGTCCCATTGAAATGATGTCACAGAGTTGAAGCAAGCTTAGGTGGGAACAATCAAATGCAATAAGTGACAATGAAATGAAACTGACATGATTTTACTGTTTGGTTGAAATGAAAATGAAAGCAAACTACAATTATTTTTATATATTTTTCCTGCTCAAATACCTGCCGGATATTAATGAGATGCTCAAATGCATCCTTGATGGTGTTGCTAAATGCTTCATTTTTGGAGAAGCTTTCTTCCCATATTCTATCAAGATTAGCCTTAAATTCCAATAAGCTCGATACCATATCTCTGTCCTTCTCCTCATCCATGACAATACTCTGGCCAGTTATTCGGATGTATTGATTCAGGGATTGCCTTAATGATTCGAGGGCGTCAACTCTAGAGAAGAGAAGATACATCCTCTGAAGGTCTTCAATACGCTTCCCATCCATAAGTATCATGAAACCCTGCAAAGAAGATCGGAATTACTAGGCCATTCATGCATAAGCACTAGGAAGAAAGTGAGTATTGATTGTAATTGTGTCCACAACAGCCACCTTGTCGAGAATGGCAGTTACATGACGCACGAGCAGCTGCCTTTCTGCAGTTGCTACGAGTGGCTTTCTAGTACTTGCATCCAGGTAAATTAGACATCTTTCATTTTCTTCTTGCAACCTCATCTTGAAAAACATAAACAGCCAAATAAGTTGCTTACAATGCTCAGGAAGACTATACGAAGTACCAAAAGATGCAAGCCTTTAACTCAACAAAGGATGCAAGACTAAATGTGCGAGGAACGACATAGCAGAAAAAAAAGTGCAGCATGAATTCGTACCTCTACGTGCTTTAAATAATCTGGAACATCTGCTTGCTGCATGTATTTGACACCTTCGGCTGCATAAAACTCAGATGTACCTTCAAGGAATGGCTTCTCGAAGCTTTCTGGATAAATACCCAATGCAGTAAACATCTTCAATAGATGATTAAGGAGAGTTCTATCAACTGCTTCGCCTAATCTTCACGAACAAACAAACATGTTGGTGTTAAAAAAATTGGGCGATGGATATAAAAAAGAGACAATTCTGAAAACCATGGAAGAACTCTGCAGTTATAGGAGAAAGCTGTAAGCACGACCATCAATAAACAAAATGTGTAAACAGTTTCAGAAAGCTGCAAAATACCTTTCACTCTCAATCATTTTTAAAAGACCAAATACGGTTTTGCGCTCCACTTCTGAAGCTAAGGAAAGATGTTTGTGAAAAAGCTGCAAGCCCATGTCCCACAATGAGCGAACATTCGACGTTTGCTTCACATATGTTCTATCGAGATATAAAGCTATACCCCGGATCATCAGCATCTGGTCGCAAAAATCCTGCCACCGCTTCTGGACAAGTGATAAGAAAACCACCAGGTCTTCACTTTGGCCGACCAAAGATTGAAGGGAAGCGGATATGTAGCTTTCGCACGCCTTTTCGATCCGTTGATAGAGACTTCCCCCCATTTTGTGCAGGCAAAGGTCATTTACCGCCTAAGATGAAAATTACCCAGTCAGCATTTAATGTACCATGGAGGGGGAAAAGAGAGCATAAGTTTACCTGATAGAGTTTCTCCAGGTCACATGGATTGGGTTGCTTCAAAAATATGGCGCTGATAGCTGACTTAAGTGTTGCCCATGTATTTTCCTCAAAATTAGCCGGTAGCATCGGTTTGGCTGCAGACACAAAATTCAAGTATAAATAAAAACCCGAAAACTATCATAGATTTAGATATAATCTTCTTTCAATTTCCAAACTTTACGATTCCATTTTAACTGCCGGTTATACATGTTCACTCATACTACATATTCAAATTAGAATTTTAGCAAAGTATGTCCTGATTCACATCCTTCACTTTGTGATCAACTATTTTTTTTAAGAGGATCAATCACTTTGTGCTCAACTATTCATTACAATATATGTACTTAACATCAGGGTAACATTCATTAATAGATGTGTATGAAATGAACATCCTAAAATTATATAATCTGTGGTAATAAATCTTCCCGACTTATGAATACAGCTTCATTTATGCCTTGCCAAGATAGCATGCATTTCAAATAACTACTGCCACAGCAACTTGGACATCCGACTTAAAGCAGATTATTTGCCACGATTTAAACGTGAGGCGCATCCACGTAATTCTAAAGCCAAAGAACCAAAATCTGATGATTGGTAAATTCCTATCCTATTGCTTACATGTCAGTTACTTCAAAAACATTACAAGATAAAACAATCAGAAATCAGAAATCTCAGCCCAATATTAGTATTAAAAAGGGATACATATTCCAGCCCAATATTAGTATTCAAAAATCTGGACGCTAATCTAAAACTCATAAACTTCATTTTGTTAGAGTACATTTCAGTAAAACTTAACACTAAAGAAATAAAAAAACACTCATTTCATTTTTAAAGCTAACAATAATCCCAGATCTCCCCACAATACAAACACATTACAATCCGATCAGAAATGCTTCAAAAAAAATAACTGATTCACCTCAAAAAAGTCAATTCGATCCCAATCAGGTAAACACATAAAAACCCTAAAATCCCAAAACAAGCACAAGCTGTAAAAATTGGGACACGAAACTCCAAATCTCTCACTAAATTCATCCGACTCGACACACATTAGACAATTTCCCAATCAGCAGCATCGAAATCCTTAAAGAAAATCCACCCCGAATTGAATAAAATAAAACCTTTATTGAGCTTAATTACGAGCTTCTTTGTTGGCTGCGGGAGGGTGGCTTTCTTCCGCGACAAATTGGAGGTGACGCCGCCGGCGGAGGCGGCGCCAGTGCGGCCGAAGGCGCTGGAGGGGGAGGAGGCCTCGAGCGCGGCGTCGGTGGGATCGTCCTCGATCATCGGGGAGAGGGCGGGGGAGTCGGAGAAGTGGACGTGTGGAGTATTGTGCGACTTGGCCTTCTTCATCGCGGAGAGAATTGGAGCTGCGGCGGCGGAGGAATAAGGGGAGGAGGAGGAGCGCTTGCTGGGATTGGAGGTGGAGGTAGAGGAGGTGGGGTGAGACATAAGAGAAAGAGTGATGAATCTATCAAGGGAAGCTCGAGCTCTTCCTCATTATAGGAGCGAAGAAGGTCTTTTTTGGTTGTGCGTATTTTGATTTTTGCAGTGAATTGAAATCGAGAATTTTGAAGAAGATGAGATTGAATTTGAGGGGAAATAAATGTTTTTTTTTCTAGTAGTATCTTGGAGTTTAATTAATTTGCGATTAATTCTTGAGTGAGAGGGGATTTTGTTTTATATTTGGATTTTTAGTGAATTTATTTTTTGGGGTTTTTGGGTTTGACATTTGGTAAGTGGGGATTTTGTGGTTATGTGCTTTAGGGTGGAACCGTGGAATATTGAGTTTATTAAAAAAAGTTACCATATTCTTTACCAAAAAATTTTTACCATAATTTTCAACTCTGTACTCACAAAAATTTGTTTGGTTTTTACAATGTTTTGTGTCTATTAAAATTGATCTGAAACATGTTCTCATATTTTTTATGGTTGTATGTCTACTTTATTTATAATTCATACTCGCACAATTCAGTAATTATTCCTCTCACTAGATTCAACGACTAATCACGTAGATTTTTAGTTAATATTATTTTAACTATTTTTTTTCTTTTTTCGTATATTAATCATTATGCGTTAAAATATGGAGTACTTTACTACAATAATTATTTTTATTGGCATAGTATATTATCTAATCTTTTGGTGAGAGTGAGTCGTTTATTGAGCAATATAAGTTTGGTCTATACACAATAATTTTGAATCGGGTTTGGTCTATACACAATAATTTTGAATCGGGGTGGAAATTGTACATCTATTTATTGTTTCTATCAACGCTATAAAATTGTCACATGTATTATTTATATTGTTGAATTTAAATTTGAAACTATTAATCTCTTCTATTTCATTATAATTGAGATTTTTTTGTTACATGAAAATTTGGAAAATACTTAGAATGTGTCGTACCATATGTAAAATGACTCAACTATAGTAAATAGTCACAAAATTGAAATACGGCTTGACTATTGTGAAACGAATGTAATATCATTGTAGCTTATGAAGAAATTGATAACCAAACCAGGTGCTAGTTCAATTAGATAAAATTGAAAAGTAGGTAGTAATAAATAAAGCAGAAATTTGATGGTGCATAAAATACTACTCCTCCCGAATATACATTTTGTAGTCGTATTATGCAAGCTAACTAAATCTTATCTCGAAACAAAGCAGAAATTCTATTTGGCTCATCTAAATGACAATGGTTTTACCATATAAAAATAAATTAATCAATAATTAATGTTGGCATATTAAGATTCTATCTTAAAAAATAGCAATAATTGAAGCATCTGAGCTGAGTACCAAAGCCAAGAAACAAATACTTGTGTCATTAATTTAAATCAAAAGGCAAACAAGCAAAGAAAGGAATTAGCCGACATACAATATATGCATACAAACATACATGTATATGGTATATATATCCCCTTGCGTATGTAAATTCGATTAATTCCAGCATAACTTTTCTTCATAACATTTCTTGGTGTCTTGATTTTTGATAGAAACCAAGAACACCTCTCTCATGGGAGGTCTTGTAAGCATGATTACCATGTTAAAAACTCTTGCATTTGTTTTAACTTTATCAGGTACATACATACATACATACTCTCTCTCCATGCATAGTGAATCAAAGAGAAATTTCATAATTTTGATCGTTGCTTATGGCTTCAAACCATATTCATTAGGAATTTGTCAAACACATAGTATGTATATAGGGAATTGAACTTGTAAATATGGAAATTTGAAACGAAATGATTTTGTATTGATTTCTCCATTACATACAGGTTTAAGAGAAGTCAAATCCTTTGGCATCAACTATGGGCAGGTCGGGAATAATTTGCCGCCACCGGAAAGAGTTATCGATCTCCTCCACTCTCTCAGGCTAACAAAAACCCGAATCTACGACACCAACCCGCAAATTCTAAGAGCGTTTGCCAACTCTAGCATCGAAATCGTCGTGATGGTCGAAAATGAGATGTTATCGACTTTGATGGATCCAAACCAAGCTATTCAGTGGGTCATGACCCGTATCAAACCCTACGTTCCGGCTACAAGGATCACTAGCATCGCCGTCGGTAATGAGCTCTTCACTGGTGGTGACACCACTCTCATATCATACCTTGTGCCGGCCATGGTTAGCATCCATGCAGCCTTGGTCCAGGTTGGGTTGGACGGGTTCATGCATGTCTCATCTCCAAGTTCGCTAGCGGTTCTTCAAGAATCCTACCCGCCATCAGCTGGTGCATTCCGACCCGAACTGAACCGGATCATGCCCCAACTTTTGCAATTTTTGGCTGCTACAAAGGCTCCATTTTGGATCAATGCGTACCCGTATTTTGCTTACAATGGCGACCCGAGTAGGATCTCTCTGGACTACACATTGTTCAACCCAAACCCGGGAGTGGTTGATCCATATACAAAGCTCCATTATGACAATATGTTGTACGCACAAGTCGATGCGGTGATATTTGCCATGGCAAAGATGGGGTATGGAGGGATTGAGGTTCGGGTTTCAGAAACAGGATGGCCCTCCATCGGAGATCCGAGTGAAGTCGGGGCAACCGTTCATAACGCTGCAATTTACAATGGGAATTTATTGAGGAGACAATGGAGAGGTGAAGGGACTCCATTGAGACCTAAGACAAGGTTGGAGGTGTACATGTTTGCATTGTTCAATGAGGATATGAAGCCCGGCCCAATATCAGAGAGAAACTTTGGATTGTTGAAGCCCGATGGGACGATGGTTTACAATCTCGGACTATCCGAAGGTATAGCTAATTGATCAACTCTTCATATGAAAATTTATCTAGTCATACCAAAACCATCCTAGCTTCATGAATGGTAAAAACATACACCTTGTTTAGTCATTAGATGTAGCATCAATAAACAAGTATACTACTTTCTTTAATTAGTTTTGTCAAAAAGTACAAGTTCGAACAACAATTAATCAACAACTACAGGTGAACTGATATTAAAGAAAACTGATCGGTATCACTATAGCATCGCTTCCAACATATCTAGGATGAAATAATTCAATGAGATAAAAAATGTACTAAGCCTCGTAATTTAACCATCTACCACAGTATATATCATGCATCGACGCAACAATAACATAATCGTGAAATACTAAAAAATGCTCACCATGCAACAGGAAACAACAGATGTTATTTAAAGCCCTTGATCTTCATATGATAACACACCACAGCATGTCAGAAAATAAATAACAGGTAAGGAACAGATGTGCGTGCCTTCATTTGAGTAATTGGCTGCCATAGTCTTCGTTAAATTTCTCATAACGATGTGCAAGGAGATGAGCAGAAGGTCTGGTGTTCCTCAATGCCACCTCTATGTCTCTCTGTGTGATTGGCCCAACCTTTGGCATCTCTACATATGAATGACACTTTTAGCGGTAGGAGAGGAAAAGGGAACGAGAAACTAGTTACTACAAATCAAACAAGACTAAGGTGAATCAAATGTTTGAACATTTTCTTTATTAAGTGTGACAGAATAAATCTCTGACTGACACATAATGAACCAGACTGACCAGGTATCAAAGAACTCGATACCCATTGATCACAAGTAACCAGTTTCAAGTGCCTTAATGGCATGTGAATGGGGAAGACATCAGTAAAAACGTACCATCCTCAGGCACCCGTTCTGCTGGTGTCTCCTCAAGAGATGCCATTAGCCGTCTCAATGGTTGCATAGCAGCTTCCTTACATAAAAGGCGAAGATCTGACCCTGAATAACCATCGGTCTTCTCGACTAATAAATCATAAGAAAGTTCCTCGCCATATTTTGATGGCAGTAATTCTTCAAACATCGCTTGTCTTGCTTCTGGTTCCGGAAGTGGTACCAGGATCTAAACATGCAAACAATGTACAGTTTCCCTATCGTTTAGCAATTCTTTTACATTAAAGCTAATCAACATATATATAAGTATATAAAGCTATTAATTTGACTTTGATTAGCAGCTTTTAAGCATCTTTTATTGTTTTCAACAGAATGGAGAAAATAATGGAAGCAACCATAGCAAATTGTTAGGTGAGGCATAAAGCTTTTTTTAAAGCACACCCGCTTTTCCAGACGCCTAAGCATTGCTGCATCTAGTTCCCATGGGAGATTGGTTGCAGCCAAAACAAATACAAGTTCGTCTGTCTTTGCCAAGCCATCCATCTGCAGTTTACCACAAAAACATTAGTCCTTTAGTATCCGTGGAAAATATAGCTGCATTGGCAGAGCATATTTAGAGGGTGCCTGGCTAAGATTATAGGCTCCTAAAAATAGCTTTGAGCTGTATAGGATCATATGTTGCCCAATAGTTCGCAAGTCTTTATAAGCTTTTAAACGACTTATAAGCTGTAAAATAAAATCCACAACTTATAACCTCCTCAAAACATGATTTCGTCAACCTCATCTATTTTTTCATAATCTTATAAGCAACAATCAGTTTAAAAATAGCCTTGTTATGGTCTGTTATTTCCAATTTTTTCTCAAAACCTTTCAAACTCATCTTACATTTTCTTCTTCTAACTATGATTCTCTCTCTAACTCGCAACTTCCTCTCAACTTATAAGCTCGATTACCCAAACACTCTAGCGACTTATAAGCTCTTGAGACATTACCTCTTCTAAGCTCTTGAAAAATCTTAAGTTGTTGAGCTTATAAGCTCTTTAAAATAAACTTAGCCAAATTACCTTCTGTATCTAATTTTACCATATGAATCATTATTCATTAGGATGAAACATATCGAAAAGTACATGTGGAAAATACTCACTTCACTTAATGGTGCAGAGTTATCAATTTAGAGGGGTTCAAGATTTTGATCTTAATCAGGAGAGTTTATAACAAGTTAACAACAAAACATTAAAGTTCACATTCACCCTTCCAGAAGATGAATTTTTTAGTTTGTTCCCAAATCAGACAGATATCTTCCGCTTATGGTGTTTGATTCAATTTTTGTGTTCTGGATTGAACAATTATCAAACAAGTTATCACCTGTATAAGCAGCTCAGTCTTCAGACGCCTGCTTGCTTCATGTTCGCTGCGCCCTTCACCTCGTTGGCTGATAATTGCGTCAATTTCGTCCAGGAAAATAGTTGATGGTGCATGAAACCTAGCAAGCTCAAACAATACTTTTACCAGTTTCTCAGAATCACCTGCAATTAGATGCTTTTATATCATGATATTGATTCATGAGTGGAACACCAAAGACATGTGGGATGCTTGTCTTATTTAAAAAGCCAGCAATGGTCCTCGATTTTGTAAAACTGAATGACCTACCAAACCAGACACTAACACATGCTACAATTTTGAGAAAATGCTGGAAGATGGCAATGAAGAAGCAAAATTACTGTACCAAGAGAATAATGACCAAACCTCAAGGCTCAATGAAAATTAATATTTACAGAGAGAGACGTGATAGTGTATTTTTTATTAGCTAAAAAAGTGGTCTAATGTCAATTGAACACCCACCCATAACTACAACAGAGAGGAAAATAAGAAGTAACAAAAGATAATCACAATAATACAATAGCAAAACCCAGTGCAACCGATAACATGGGTATGGTGAGCTAAGTAAATAACATACAAGAATGTCACAAAACTTATAAAATCCAATATCTCACCCCTCCATTTGCTAACAATTGACGATGCGGAAATGTTGAAGAATGTGGTTTTGCACTCAGTTGCCACAGCTTTTGCCAACATAGTCTGGAATTTGATTTAAGATATATATTTACCACTCATAGTTTATCACAAAATAAAGTAATATTATCAATATAAAATAAGACACTAGGCAATGAAGGAAGAAATGATTGAAGCTGAGATGAAGCTGAACACAAACCTTTCCCGTTCCAGGGGGGCCGAAAAGAAGAATTCCTTTCCACGGTGTTAGAAGACCAGTAAAGTACCTATAACATGAGTACAGGTTCAGTTGAGCTCAAAAAACCATAAGTTAATTATTCCAAAGAAATGACAACGATTTACTGTGGATATTTTATAGGCATTACAACAGCTTCTTTCAGAAGCCGTTTTGCATTCTCTAATCCTTTTATTGATTCCCATTTAATATCTGGACTACCACGGATGATATCTCTGCAAATGATAACAAGAGAGTATCCACAAATCAATGATTAGGACTAATACTGATATCCTGCAACACAAATGGGAAAATAGCTTATCCCTTATTACCTACATAAACTCTCCGCCAAAGCACGCACTTCTGCTGACTCAAAAGGAGGAAGTAAAGATCTTTGCCTGAAAGTGAACATTAATTTTTAGAGAAAGACTGCATGGTCAAAGTACCTCGTTCAAAAGGAAGACACCGTTGGTTGTTTGAAATTGGTTGGCATTCTTAGTTTTGGGAAATCCATATTACTTGTCCATGCTATGCACGTTGTGAACATTAAATAATTTGCAAAAGGGAGGGATAAAGGCCATACGGTTTATCATCTTGTGCTAAAGATGCTCCATTAGATTGGACCACATTCCCGCCATTCTGAATTAAAACTGACGTGTCAAAATATCACAACAAGGACCAAAAGTATAGCAAAAGCTCATTCAGTTCAATCAAAATCATATTACCTGAATCCTGAACTGCTCATAGATAGCCAAGTCAGACGTGTTCTTCACACTGGTACTTCCATTGGCCGTTCCATTTGATTGGTCTCCATTAGGCACAATTTGACCATTTGCAGTTGTATCTTTCTGCTCAGACTCCCTCTTCCTCCCAAACTTGGAATCATAAAACAATTTAAATTCCTATATTGTACACCCAACAAATAAATTTTAGATAAAAATCAGTACTACCACTTTAACCACTCCTACAAATGGAACTCACAGATCAAACACATAAAGTTGGGTCATTTCTATACTGTATATGCATGAACATATATCAAGGAAGAGCAATAAATATTCATGAACTGAGCCTGGTTATATTGATTTACCAACTACTGCCGCACTTCAGAATCACTCCAATGAGGCAATGACTATCAAGCAGGCCACACACACAGACTCACACTCCAAAACAAGTGAAATGTAAATAAGTGAAGCTGCGAAGCTCATAAAATTGTCGTACAACAATCAAAAGCATAGGGTACACTCATTCAGTTCCTGAATGCAGGAATTGAGACAGACAAAAAAAAAGCGACGATTTACCGAACATTCATTTCGCAGACTCGCAATTGAGTCTGGTTAATTCGATTCACTACGCACTTATGATTCATCAAGTACTTCCGAATAACTCCAGCGACTACAAGCAAACCACACGCATTCACACTCAAAACACAATTAAATGTAAATCAGAGGAGCAACGAAGCTCGTAAGTACAACAATCGAAGCCAAAGGTACACCTACGTTCAGCTCCACCAATGCAGAAATTGAAAATAAATGCGAATGATTCACCGGAGCAATAATTCAAAGCACAAGTCAACGCGAAATAACTAAAACACACAACGTCGCCGTCGTAGATGCAGCATTGAGAACAGCAGAATTCAAAGAGTCAAAAAGAGCTACCTGAAACGACCAGCGCGTAGGCATAGGTTCATCGGCCATTAAAGAGGTGTAGGTCGATTGCCGATTGGACAAACACAGATGCTTGTGATTTCGGATCTCCGATCGTCACACTCTATGTACTAGAGTGTGGAGATCGACAATGTGCTTCTTCTTCGCTTCTCAGGTGAATATTAATTAGAGAGAAATTGGAAACTTTAATAAACAAATGAGGAAAATCTGCTCGTGATTTGATGCGGTGAGGTGGAAGAATCTTGAATTCAACCCCTTGTAAAGGGGTAAAACCATCTGCATCGCGTCTCGATATTGTCTCTATCTTGTCTCGGAGAGACGAGACGGCATCGAGACAACGATGCAGCCATCCATCTCGGTCTCGTCTCGGCGGGCGTCTCGGCCCGGAGGGTGGGTTGGCGAGACGTCTCGCCACGCGCCACGTGGCGAGCGCTGGCGCTAGGCATGACGCCCACTCGCCGGCCCGCGAGTGTGGACGTCGCCATGCTGACGCAATAAATAATTTTTTTAAAAAAAATTATTTTAATAAAAAATAAAAGTTAAAAATAAAAATTAAAACGGTAATATTACAGTTCAATGGTATTTTTTATTATTTTTTCTTTTTTTATTCTATAAATACTCCTCTTTCATTCTCATTATACACACATCTATTCTTCTCAATTCATCTCTCTTGGGTGGTTCCGGTTCCGGTTCCGGCTCGTCGATGCCGGCCCCCCAAGACTCGTCGACGCCGGCGGCGTACCAACCACCCTATTTTGATGTGGATGCATACTCTCGTCCCTCCGCCCCGAGGTATGGGCAATCGCAGGGATTATCCCAAATTAGGGAGGATTTTCCGGATGAACCCAATCCGGAAGGAGGACGAGGCAGTGGAAGCTCCGGGGGTCGCGCATTCGACGCCGTGGAGGAAGAGGAGGAGGCGGCCGAGGAGGAGGAGGATGTAGGCCATCATCCATACAGCCGCAACGACACGATGACTCTGTTCAACGCTTGGGTCAGCGTCTCGTACGATCCTATTGTCGGGAATCAACAAACCCGCAAGTGTTTTTAGAAAAAGGTCACCGACGCCAACAACGAGAACAAGCCAAAGGGGTCCCGCCGCCGCACCATGAAGATACTCCGCAGTCATTTTGACCGAGCCGACAAAGATGTCAAAAAATTTTGCGAGATCTACAAGAATGAAGCAGCGAATTACCAAAGCGGAGCCAGTGGAGCCGACATTCTGAGAGCGGCTATGCGAGTCTTTTTTGACGACAACAACAAAGAATTCAAACATGTCGATGTTTGGGAGGCGGTCAAAGACGTTGAAAGGTGGCCTGGATGTGTCCAGTCCAGCAGGGCTCGAGCTCGAAACGCACGAAGCACACGGTGGGTGACCAATACTCGTCTAGTGAGGGCGGGTCAAGCAACGCCTCACAAGAGGTTGGGGCACGGCCACCGATGCAGGGGGCTCCTCTAGTGGGCGCTGTCGGTCGCAAGGGACCAAGGCGGAGAAGGCGGCTAGAGGGAGGAGGGGCCGAGGCGAATCAAGCCAGGCGGGCTCGGTCTCGAACACCCTATTGTTCATGTACTTGACCGCCACGATGGCTGACACTTCTCGCATGACGCCTCTCCAATATCAAGCCCATCTTGCCGGAATTGAGTATATAGCAAGACAAATTGGGGACTGCTGTTCAGGGATGCTGTTACGGGACCACCCTCCGCACGGCTAAAGGAGCGAGAGCTACCTCCGAATGAGGAGTGCGACACCGACAAAAGGGTGCCGGCGGAGACGGAGCAGCCGGAGGCGATGCGACGTTAGAGATCGACTCGACGAGAGACGAGACAACCATCGCGTTATGGGGACTTCGTTTCCCATTAGTAATAGGTTTCCTTCTTTTTTTCGGTCGATTAGTTAGGGTAATTAGTTTATTTATTATTTTAGATTATTATTATTTTAGTTAGTCTATAAATAGGGGTTTAGTTTATCTTTCAAAGCAAGCAATAAAATTTACTTTCTCTACATCTCCTCTTCTTCTCGTGCAAGAAACGCACAAAATCCTAGAACTCGACGCCGGATTGATCGACGGGCAAAGCTCCTGCGACGTTGGACGCGAATTCCAACCGTTAAGGAACTTCATCCTAACAAGTGGTGCTTTCATCTTGA
>NW_024599184.1:0-36056 GCF_004379255.2 Salvia splendens | reverse complement strand
AGAGAATTTATTGGTTTCACTTTTGCTATGTTTATGCACCAGTTCAGTACTAGTTTTTAAGCTGGCTTAAGAGTTCCATGGTTACGAGGGAACTCAAACGAGTAAAGTAAAGTTCCATTAGCTGGCACATCTAGTAATGATGTTAATGGAGTTTCGTGCATTTAGTTATTGACACTGTAATGTTGGAAAATGTTCCGATGTCAGATTTAAGGAAATTTTGAAGGATTCTGGTAACGGCCTTGAAGTTCTAATGACTGGTGGTATAGTTTACTACGGAATAAGTTTTTCGTTTTAGATCCAAGGTCACTTATGTTCATTCTGCATTGCTTTATTCTACATCCTAGGTTTTTGCATTGTTCAATTTTTTTATCTATTTATATGCATGCTTATATTGTTATTCCTTCTTGGTTTAGAATTTTGTATTGCCTGAATTTCACATTTACTATCTGATTGGCTGTTTTGTATTGGTGTAACTACTCATTGTATTTTGTTATTCTGAGAGCTTAACCGTATGGTGCCTGTTTATAGTAGTGTGCACCAAGCCACCAACCAACATATGATATGTTTCCCTATCTGAAGACTATGGTTTATCTTTTATGTGGACATACAGGCAGGTGAAGAGTTATTATGGGAGCTGTTTGTGCAAGCAGGTCCAGGTTGGTATGTCTCTGCTTTTTTTATAGACCTTATTCTGTAAACCTAAGTAACTTAGTAGATTTTGTTGCTTCGTTACGCACTCTTTCCTTTATATTTATCTCTATTGCTTGTTCCAGTTAAATTATATGTGCCCAAGGACAGGGTTACAAGTGCTCATCAAGGCTTGGATTTGTGGAATTTAGAAGCGAAGAAGATGCCGATTATGTAATCTTTTTCACTTCTAACATTATCAATACCACAATTTTCATTTCCTTATCTCATTTCATATGTTTTTGATCATCAATTCCTTTTGCAGGCAATCAAAGTTCTTAATATGATTAAGTTGTTTGGAAAACCTATTCGAGTAAATAAGGTATATTGTATGCATTTATGTTTTCGTTCAGGCAATTGCATACTTTCCATTGTTCGATTTGGTTATGAAAGATCGTTATTTGGACTGTAGGCTTCACAAGATAAGAAAAGTGTCGATGTTGGAGCTAACCTTTTTATCGGAAACCTTGATCCTGTAAGAATTATTTTACTGTCTCTGTCAATCGCTCTATGTTCCATCAAATTATTTATTTTAACTTATGTAATGATGTAGACATATATTTAATTGTGGTTAAATTGTTTGAGATTTTTGTTGATCCAGTGCTGAATGGTCTTATATTTGCAGGATGTTGATGAAAAGCTTCTTTATGACACTTTCAGTGCTTTTGGTGTTATTGTTGCAAATCCAAAGGTTGGCACCTGCCATCTCTTGGACTTATCCGTTTATTCTTGTTGTTTTCGTGTGCTCTGTGTGGAGGGTGGAAATATACGTTCTCCAATTATAAGACACTCAAACATTTTGTGTCATGCACTTTCTCTCCGATTATAAGACACTGAAACGATATGTTTCATTGAGATATAGTATCTTGCTAGCATTCTAGAGATTCCTGCCTCTTTGTTTAAAATTCTTTAGTGCTGAAGTTTATGTGTCAGTTAATAAGAATTTCTTTCCTTTTCATTTTTGAATTACCGTTTGTAGTAATTGTTCTTTTTTACTTCTTTATTTATTTGTTCATAATCCTCCTACTGCCTCAAGTTGCATATTTCACTGATTTTTAGTTCATCTGTAGTTAGGATTCTTGTCTGTGTGTTCCCATTACCCTTCATTAATCTTTTGTTGTTTCCATGTTTAATGCATCGTGATGAATGATGTAATTTTTTTTTTGAAGTGTCACCTGTGATAGTGTGGTTGCCTTTCATTTGCTGCTGGGCTTTTAAGTTTTGGTGTCATTTGCAGATAATGAGAGATCCTGAAACTGGAAATTCTCGTGGTTTTGGTTTTATTAGCTATGATTCTTTCGAGGCGTCTGATGCTTCTATTGAGGTAATATTTTCTGTCTAAAAAATTATATTTCCATATATATGATTTTTTTTAAATTTAATAAAATTTGTGGAATTCATTGTAATATACTCCCTTCACACCAAAGATGACCCACTTTCCCTTTTGGGTTGTCCCAATCAAGATGGCTCATTACCACAAATGGAAACACTTTTTTCTCTACTTTGTTCCCGCTCTCTTATTTTATTCCCTCTACTCAACACACAAAATAAAGTTGCATAAAATCCCGTGACGACCAAGGAAGGGGTCATCTTCCTTGGGATGGAGGGAGTTTTTGTTACTATTGTTTTAATATATTATTATCATGATCATTATTATTATTATTATTATTATAATTATTATTATTATTATTATACATGTTTTTGCCGCACGCATTGCCTAACTAGACTTGAAGTCGGGTTGAACATCCTGCTTTGATATGATAATAATACTCCAGAATGATAGAAGTAGGAAACAATATCATTTATACAGCAACGGCATGTCAGCATCCTAAATTAATAGCTTGAACCTTGAAGGTCCTCATCATGCTCTGGTGTCTATCTTCTGTCTTGTGTGATACCAATGTATAATGTTAGTTAACTTGGTTTTGTGCTCTCACCTTTGATTCCTTGAAGAATTGGCGCTACGAAAATGATTGATTCTCTCCTAGGAGGATGGGGCATATGTTTGCACCTGAATTGGTTATTCTCCCTCTGATAATTTATAGAGTACTTGGAAACTTTTCTCTCACTTTCAAATGGCTCAAGTATTTGAAAATTTTGAATATCCTAATATTCTTCATTCCACAGACGATGAATGGCCAGTATCTCTGCAATCGTCAGATAACAGTGTCTTATGCATACAAGAAAGATACAAAAGGAGAGCGCCATGGCACCCCTGCAGGTGAGTTCTGCTTAAGATTTCTAAGCTCCTAGTTCTCGCCACTAAGACCTTATAGTCTGAGTGTTATAGTTCATTACTGAAGCAGTTTCCCTCCATTACAAATTGCAGAAAGAGTTCTTGCTGCTAGTAATCCTACTACAATAAGAAGTCGGCCCCACACCATGTTTGCAAGTGGACCTCCAACAATACCTCAGCAAAACGGTGGTGTCAGCGCCCCAGTCGCACCAAGGCCCTTCACAAACGGCCCTGTTCCTCCCCCTCCAATCCCAGCACTCAGTGTGCCTCCCCCACAGAACATGTATCAGCCTATGCAGATGCAAGCGCCATCTTGGCAGGGTCAGCCACCGCAACCTGGTCATGCTGGCATTCCTCCACCAATGCAGCAGTTCAGAAGCATGCCGCCACCACCTCCACAAATGGCCCCAGCTCCTATGAGACCTCCACCGCCTCCATCTGGAATGGCTGCTCCACCTGGTTGGCGACCACCGCCGCCCCCTCAGCATCTCGTGGGTGGAACCCATCCCATGCAGCATATGTCCATGCCCCCACCTCAACATATGCATATTCCACCACAGTAAATTCGATACTCGTGGAGTTGTTGTATGCCTCTTTAGAAATTGGTACTGTTCTAACCTGCTTCTTATTATGACATGTTCGAGTAGTTACAAAATGTATTCTTCTTCAAATTTTTCATTGAAAATTATACAGTTAAAAGTCCATATTTGCTTTCATCTTTCACCTTCAATTTCGAAATAACTTTAGTTTATTATGATATCTAGTTTTGGAAAATGAATGCTTTCTCTTTATGCTTGGTCTGTTGGTGAAGCATGCATGCATATGCTACCATCATGATACTCCTGCATCAAGATCTACTTTTCAGTCTCTCTCTCTCTCTCTCGCTCTCTCTTTCTCTCTCTCTCTCTCACACACACATACACACATCATTATTGTCATTGTCTTTTCTAACTTCCTGAAACTAAATTCTTTCCCCAACAACCAATAAAGCTTATCCATTCACCAATTAGCAGTTACTATATGTTTGTCTCCTCCACATCAGTATTCATCTAGGATTTACCAGTACTGTCTTTGTTTCATTCCCAGTTTTTTTCTATTTCTCTATGCTAAATTATGCATTTTGTTTATCTGCACTTCTCTCTTGTGATGCCTTTATTTTTCTTTTTATATACTAATAGATTTTATACACGCATGTGAATTTTCCAGTTGCGTCCTTTCTGATGGATTTATGTTGTGGCCAAGTTACTACAACTATTCATCAATCACTTTACTTTCAAGGAAGACAGGTTAAAGTGACATTGCTGAAGCTCATATTTTAGGAATTTGGAAATACTTGTCCTTTTCTTTTTAAGTCCTAATTACTAGTACTACATATTTTTATCTTATTGTAAGTTATTAAGAGAGGTTCATTTAGACATTTCCATCTTTCTTTTGTATGCATAGCCTATGGCCCTGTTCGGTTTCCACTGTGGTTCATGATTAGAGGTTATGTTTATTCTTATCTCTTATTCGGTTGGCATTTTTCTCAAAATCTTGACATGTGACATGTATCTTGGCATATTTTCATTGTGCTAAGATTACAACGTATCTCACGATTATCTATCAGACCACACTCCTATAACTAATTTAATCCTGGATAAAGTCTATTATGGCTTATGTTATATAGTAGTAATGTCTATTAAGTAGCAACAACAAATATATTTGCCTGTATTATTAAATTGTTCCTGTTCATTGAGTAGTAGAAACAGTGCCCTAAAGTCAGAAATTAGATTGAATACTATGTGAGAGATATGAGAGATTGCATATGTAAATGGATAGATTTGGAAAACAGAATAGAGAGGTAAACGAATCTCTGATAGCGTGAGAAAAGAAGCGTTCTGTCAAGTTTTTTCCATTTGTAGCAAACTGAATTTTCATCAATATTGAAGATAGCAAACAAATTGAAAATCTAATCTAGAAAGAAGAGAAGTATACATATGTGAGTACTGAGTAGTAATCAGAGTCTGCATCTCGACTACTCATCTTCAGTAGTTCCAAATTGGATAAACATCCACCCTTACCGTTGTCTTAAAATTTGATAAACATCCGTCCGCTATTAGGAGTCTCATTTTTTCGACACGAGTTTTAAGAAAAGTGGGTGAAAAAAAGTTAGTGGAATAGAGATCCCACTTGTATATATTAGTTTTAAATAAAATGTAAATGAAATGAGTTAGTGAAAGGTGAGACCTATTACCATTTATGGTAAAAGTGAACCGGGACTTCTATTCGCGGACGGAGGGAGATGAAAAAATGAGACTCTTATTCGCGGACGGAGGGAGTACAAATTATGCATACACTCTATGTGTGACACTTGTCCACTTTCAAACCTCAACCAAAGCCCATAATTAACAAAATGGCAAGTTCAAAAAAACGGAACTTATGAGTTCGAACACTGTCATTAGTGGCGTCGTAAGGCAGAGGCGGTGCGACAATAGTTGCTAGCAATGAATACGTGTACGGAAGATGAAAGTGAACAAGGTTGGAGTGGAGTTTCGGCAGCTTCAAAGATCAAATTTAATGGAATTTTCAGTCTTAATGGATCGACAGTGGGATCGGTCGAACCACCGACCCCATCTGGATTTGCCATTAATATCAATTTATAGACGGTGTTATAATATCAAATAGTGGTATATAATAGAACAAAATAGAAGGGACAGGGAATCATTTCCCAAAGCGTCAACGATAGCAAGAATCGAAATGATCAGATAGCTAATTAATCTCAAGAAAATGAGACTGATACTATAGTTGAATGATGATTGTGTAATTCATTGTCGTTGACTGATATTAGGTCAAAATATAGAAGAAAGAAAGGAATAAGATTATTAACACAAGAATCATCAACGATGGTATAGCAATACATTGTCTTGGAAGTTTATTTAGAACACTAGGTAAAGTAGAACGAAAAAAAAAAGAGTAATGTATTTGGCCATATTTTGGCTAATCATAAATATTTTATCTAATTCTATGAGAATGTGCACAAGAATATATGTAAATATAATTAGTATATTAATTCAAATTCAATATATTATAAATATGTCTAAAAAACAATTTGTTTTATATGGTTCGATGAAATTTGAACTCTTTACTTTTTATTCTTGGTCTCAAAAGTTGGTATACATAGTCAACCTGATGTTACACAAATAGTACTATTGTAGTGACAAATAGGCAACAAAAAAGATTATTGTAATAATGATAATGATTTCCATAACATGTGCAATGGGTGATTATCATTCAAAGGACATAAAAAGTGGTTGATTAAAATAATGCTCCCCTATCAAATCTTAACCAAAGCTAGGTTTGATATAAAAAAAAGGTATTGTTCGATTAAATAGATACTTCCTCGTTCGCGAATAAGAGTCACATTCATTTTCGACACGAGTTTTAAGAAATGTTAAAAAAAAGTGGGCGGGAGAAAGTTAGTGGGATATGAGTCTCACTTGTATATTTTAGTTTTAAATGATATGTGAGTGGAATGAGTTGGTGGAATGTTGAAATTTTTACTATTTATGGTAATTATGAAACGAGACTCTTATTTGCGGACGGATCAAAATGAAAAAATGAGACTCTTATTCGCTGGCTGAGGGAGTAGTATCGATATTTAATTTTGAAATAATATCACTTATAATACATATTGATTTATAAGACTTGGTCTTTCCTGTCAAACACTCCTAAGAGCATCTGCAACGGTGGACGGACGGCGTCCGTCCGTCCGTGCCAGAGGCACGGAGGAGGTCGTCCGCCGCTGCGCTCGCGCCGCTGGCACGACGCTGCTCGAAGCATCCAGCACGTTCGTGCCAGCGAGCAGCTGACGTGGCTTTGAATATTTTATTTTTATTTTTTAAAAATTCGGTATTTAATTATAAAAATTGATAAAAAAAATATTTTCCAAATCCCAAAAATATGGCCCTTTTTTGCCCGTTTTTCTGTATTTTTTTTCCCTAAAATCATCTATAAATACACACATTCATCATCCATTTATCACATCAAATCATCTCTCATTCATAATTTTCATACAACATATCTTCACCTTCATCTCTCACTCAATACCTCAAATGGATTTCACCCATCTTATGGCGAAAGCGGAGCGCGAAGAACAAGAATACTACGAACAACATCGTGCCGCTTATGAAGCATATGTCGCGGCGAATACCCCCGCTCCTCCTCCTCAACGATCTAGATCAACTCGCCGCTACATCCATCGTGACCGGGAGGGAGCCCACGAAAGGCTCGTTGTCGACTATTTTGCCGACCAGTCGCGGATTCCGGCAGATTACTTCAAGCGCCGTTTTTGCATGTCAAAACGCTTGTTTATGCGAATTGTCAACACATTGTCCGCACGTGTTGAATTCTTCCAAACAGGTCCAGATGCAGCCGGCCAGCAAAGTATCACATCGTTGCAAAAGTGTACGTGTGCCATCCGACAACTCGCTATTGGGTAAACGGCCGACCTCTTCGACGAGTATTTGCATGTCGGTGAGTCCACTGGAATCCTTTGTCTAAAAAATTTTTGCGAGGGCGTTCGTACAGCTTTCGGTGATGAATTCCTTCGGGTACCCACCACCGATGATTGCCAACGGTTGCTTCGTCTTCACGAATCAGTCCATGGCTTTCCCGGAATGCTTGGCAGCATTGACTGCATGCATTGGAGGTGGAAGAATTGCCCGACTGCTTGGAGGGGGTAACACTTAAGCGGTCACAAAGGCAGCGGCCCAACACTTATCCTTGAGGCGATCGTCGACTACCGCCTATGGATTTGGCCTGTATATTTCGGCGTTGCCGGATCCAACAACGACTTGAACGTGCTATATTCTTCACCACTCTTCAATGATGTGATGAATGGTGTAGCACCGACGATCGACTTCACCATTAACGGAAATACATACCACATGGGTTACTATCTCGCCGATGGTATCTACCCAAGGTGGTCGACTTTCGTGAAGACGCTCAGCAACCCGCAAGACTCGAGACGGGTTCTTTTTGCTTAGCTTCAAGAGTCCGCGCGGAAAGACGTCGAAAGAGCCTTTGGGGTCCTTCAAGCCCGATTCAACATTGTGAAGGCCCCGGCTCGGCTCTGGTACGTGAATAATATCGTCGACATCATGTACATGTGTATTATCTTACACAACATGATTATAGCCGACGAAGGACCGAGGACGGCTAGCTTCTACGACGAGGATGAAGCCGGAAGCTCAACCGCGAGGTCTTCCCCATGCCGAGGTCGGCATACGACGGTGGGGGAGAGACTCGAAACAAGGCACACAATGCGCGATACCCGAACCCACATTGAGCTATAAGAAGACTTAATCAAACACATGTGGGAGAAATTCGGCAACGAGTAGTGGTTTTTTTTTAATTTTACGAATTTAATTATGTAATTTTTAATTTTTAGGATTTTAATTATGTAATTTTTAATTTTTAGGATTTTAATTATGTCTTTTTTATTTTATTTGTAATTTGTAATATTTTTCGGTTATTTAATGAATTTTAATATTATGAAAATGTTTTTATTTAATTGAATTTTAAATTGAATTGTGCTCATCCTTGCGGAAGAGCACAGCTGTGGGTGTTGTGCTCTTGCCGAAGAGCAGACAGAAAAAGTGGGGCCGAGCCCATAACCGTGCTCGCTGACAAGAGCACGGTTGTGGGTGCTCTAAGAGTATGCAATGTAACTTTCCAATAATATTGAGAATTACTACTATCTTCGTTTCTTGTCAAGTGAATCGTTTTTTATCCGCAAAAGGTTAAACAAAGTGTTTGGTTAGATATATGGAATAATAAAATATGAAAAAAATAAAGCAGGAGTATGACATAAATAAAAATAAGAAATATATTTTTGCCAAAACGTAAAATAACTCAATTATCTTTGAACATTTTAAAGAGAAATACTACGAATTAAGTACTTCACGAGAACGTATGAAAGATGATTAATAGTATGTTTTAGGCACGTCTTAAGAAGGAGTGACATTTCTTCTCTAATTGGTGGTCAGATCTAAATCAGTTGATTGCACACTAATTTTCTCGATTTTTGCAAACGCTAATCCATTTTTCACAAACGCTTTCGCTAATCCATCTTTTTGCAAACTAAAGAAAATTTTGTATAGATGTAACTGGTTCACGAATTGTCAACTTTGATTTGGAGTCAATGGATATATTAAAATTATAACCAATTCACTGAAGAAAATGGTTCGTCCTCTATTAATTTCATTTTTGTCATTTTCATCCGTTCCCCCATTAATTGTTTACTCTCATTTTTTTTATCATAAATGGTAAGTACGCTTCTTCAGATTACACTAATCCATTTCATTCATATTTTATTATAAAACTAATATACTAAGGGAGTGTTTGGTAGGAATGTTAAATTATCATAAGATAATTAATTATGATGGGCTTTAAGATAAGAATTAAGATTAAATCTAAGATAATTTATCAAGTATTCTTGTTTGGTAACAATGACAAAAATTAGGATAAATAAATAAAATGACTAATTTAACCTAATTAAATTAATCTTATGGTGAATTAATCACAATAAGAGGATGGAAATAACTATAATCTCAATCCGCAAATACCTAGAAATTGAAACTCGCCTACATATATTCATTCCTACGGTGTGAAGAATTAATCAATCATATCTATAGCAGATTGAAGCAAGAATGACAGCAATCATGTTGTTGTCATAATTAATCATAATTACCAAACTGCAAATTAATTTGCAAAAAGGGATTCAGTCGAGGAAGGAAATCACAATCTACAAGGTGGCACGTCGGCGAGCTGACGTTCTAATCCGTCGAGGTGAATTGATCGGCGGCGCCGTCGGAGAGAGCTTTCCCAGAAATTAGGGCTAGAAGAATTGGGGATTTTAGAATTGGGGATTTTTCATAAATTAGGGCTACAGAATCGGATAAAATAGATGAAAGAGGAGGGTATTTTAGCAATTTTATATTTTATCTTGGTGATGGATATGGGCGTGATAAATTATCACACCTCTTTTGGCCTGATAACATAGATGAGAAAATGAACTAATTTATTTCGGGCCGAGATGGGCCTAAGTCTTATATAGATAATTTATTTTACCTATCAAACACTCATATAAATCAAGATAAATCAAGATAACTCATCTATCAAGGGCTTATCTTATCTACCAAACACCCCCTAAGAGTATAAAAGTAGGATTCATATTTCACTAATTTTTTCAATTCAATTTTCTTTACGTTTCTTTAACACGTGCGGGATCTAAAGTGGATAATTAGGGGGTGTACTATTTTAGTGTTTTCGATTTCCCATTTTTTAACTATGTTTTTTTTAGTTGCATCACAATTAGACGATTAACCTAGTGTTCCAATATTTTTGGAACCTAAATCAGACAACTAGGACCAATAGAATGGATTTGGTTCAACATATAAGATATGACTATAATTTGAAAATGGAACGTCACTTATATGGTAATCCAATCGACCATTCTGATTTAACCATGCACTAAAAAAAGGGAGAATATGGGCATGTTGCAGGCAAGGTTAGACAAATAATATGAGTTAAATAAAAGCATTAAAGAAACTTAGACACATGACATTAACAGATTAACTAAATACCCCATAATTCATTTTAATACTACCACTATAAATATATATATCTAAAATATCTTACATTAGCCGTAGAGAGTGATAGCGACATACAACACGTAAAACAGAATTACAAATTCAAATAATCTAAAACGACGAAGCGACTCGCGACACTCGCCGCCGGCGCCGGTAATTCCCCACCGTCGGCGGCGTAAACATCGCCGCCCAAATCTCGGAGAAAGCCTCGACGATAACCCCATGGTAATTCCTCGAATTCAAGGAGAGGAAGCACTGCAGCAGCTGCTCCAAATCCTTCTTCTCAAACATCTGCTTCTCCACGATCATATCCGTCATCGACCTCCTGAAATCCCCCAGCGGATCCTCCGATTTCTTCACGATCGCGAAGCTCTCTTTCACTTTCCCCTCCACCGTGCACGGAATCAGCTTCTTCAGCATCGACAGCCTCGCCGGCGCCGGCGAAGGCGAATTCCCCTCCGCCGCCGCTCGATTCGACGATCGAGATGATCTCCTGCTCCGGCTGCGGGGAATTCTAGGGTTTGCGGAGTCCGATTCTCCGATTGGGGAGGAGGATCGTGGAGATGAGGAAACTAGGGTTTCGATTTCCTCGGTGCTGAACCAGCCGCTGTCGGCGGAGGAAGTGCTGAGGCGGAGGCGGCTGGGGATGTATCGTTTCTTCTTCTTCGAGCGGCGGCGGATCTTCTCCGGCGGCGGTGGCGCGGGGATTTCGGCGACGACGTGCCATTTTTCTTCTTTTCGCCAATTGAATTGCGGCGAGTGGTTGGCGGCGTGAGGTTGAGGGAATTCGGAGGGGTGTGAAAGTGAAGGGACGGGATCTGTTGGGAGATCGGAAGGATGTTTGGAGCGGCAGGATTGCAGAGTGGTGGCGATGGCTCTGCAAATTCTGAGCTTGAAACGCTTCGCCATTGCTGTTTTAAGCTGTGTAAAAGGCTTTATATATACAAGAGGGAGAGGGAATTCATTGTCCTTTTGCAACTATTGTCTGTTTTCTAATTTTATCTTATTTGGTCACATTTTCTAATATCTTCACAAATAGTACTCCTAATTCATTAGATTAACCAACTAGCTTCATGGACATGTGTCGGTCACCCATTGGCTGACGGATTTGCATGCATCCGCGCGGAATGGAACGTGCTCAGGGTAGTCTCGTGCTTAGCGGCTAAGCGCGCGGCAAACGTGCTTAGAGTAGCCACTAAGTACGCTGATATTGATGCTCTGATAATCTAAAAATACGAATGAATGAGAGATTGTTTCTTTCGTCATTTTATATTTACAAGCGTAGAAACAATGTAAACACTATGTATACATCAAATGATAAAACTTTATTATATAGAGTGAACTACATAAATGGTACCTGATCTTTCACTTTCGCACGCAAATGGTACCTGATTTTTATTTTATATCGTTTTTGGTACCCAGTGACAAAAATAATCATAGGTACCAAACATGTAATTTTTTTGTTATGGAGGATATTTTGAAAATTTCCATTAAATAGTACCAAAATGTGATTATTTTTTCTTCTCTTCTTTTTTTTCATTTTCTTCTTTCTTTTTAGTATTTTATCTCCCTTTCTTTTTTCTTTATCTCCTTAGTTTATGTTTCCTCTTTTTTCATTTCTCTTCTTTTTCTTCTTTCTTTTTAGTGTTTTATACATACATCTAATTGCATTCATAATATAAATCAAGAACAAAATACCTAATTAAATTAATTATTTAAAATAATTAAATCAATTAAATATTTTTTATTGAATTATTTTATACTCATTTTAGGGTTGAAACACCTAACTAAAAATATTAAACTCTTAATATCATTATGAATACAATTCACAATTTTAAATTTTTATTAAAACTATATTGATTAGTTATTAATTTAATGAGAAATAATAATAATAATAATTATTATTATTATTATTATTATTAGATAATATTGTGTGATTCATAATTTAAATAATTATACTATAATTATTTATTAATTACAACTAATTTTTAGTATTATAACAATAATATTATTACAATAATTAAATATAATTATAACTATAATTATAATTAAGTATATTTGAATGATATTAAAAATAAATTAATTATTAATTTATAACATCAAAATAATAATATTAATATTGATTAATAATAATAGTATAAAGAGCGAGAAGAATGAGAGAAGATATTATAATATCACTTTTGGTACTTAGTTTTATGCACAAAATAACCTCAATGACACAAAAGGAAAAATTTATTTGCTTAGATGGCATTTTGGGGTGAAAATTGCATCAGGTACTAAAAATGTGATTTATATGTACCAAATACGATCTAAAATAAAGATCGGGTATCATTTATGTGCGAAAGTGAAAGATCAGGTACCATTTATGTATTTTACTCTATTATATTAACATGTAGAACATTTTTTTATTATATAGGTCGTTCGGCTACCATGTATACTTATGACTGAAGGCATGTCTAATCTTATATCTTGTCCGGATGTCTTTTACTCAAAAGCTCAGCTCGTGATAATATATCTTTGTTCGTGAAAACAATATCAAGATTACATTGTATCTCGTGATTATCTATCTCAGCTCAATTTCATAAAACTTATTTAATCATAAACAAATCTCGATTTTAGTTTATCACATGAGTGTTATATCTCATTGTTATTTTGTGAACCGAGCACCACTACTAGTAGAACTACTGGTAGAGAATGAAAGAAAGAGTAGGCAAATTTAGGGGAAAAGGATCTTCCAAAAAATTTAATCGTTAGTATTGTAAACACGTAGAAGAATTCTTTCTACTTATATTAATGAAACAAAGAGTTGGTAAATTGAGGAGAAAAAGAATCTTCGCCGTATGTATTATGGTTTTGACAAATGTAGACAAGAATTTAAGCTTCCATGCTTCTATTTCCATATAATCAATTTTGTATTATGTGATGCAATATAAAAATGAGTCACTCGCATCGTAAAAGAGTAAAAGACCTCATAAGAGGACAGGTCTATCTGAACTTACATAGACGAGATATGATGATCATTGCTAAGTCGATGAACAACAAAAAAAAACTATGATTATTCATAAATTACAAAAAATGCAATTGTGGCTAAGTTCACTATTCAAATTTCGGCAAACTCGAATGCACGTTGGCATTGATTGGTTTGAAAATTTGATGTGAACTATTGAGTGAACAACGTAGATATGTATGTACACACTTATCTTTATAATTTTACAAATTCAAACTACAAAATCACTTCAAGTTTAAACTTCGGACTATAATTTAAGGAAAACCCTAAAAATTAGGCGATAACATGCATGCTCGTATTTGACTAAGTAGGGAGGCGAACGATCATGTGCAAACGTCCAATATTATCATTTTTATATGTTAGCACGATCCACATTTTGCCGTCTCCAATATTTTAAATTGTTGATTAGTCAATTTTATCTATGTCCCAACAACAATGTTCTTTTTGTACCTTTTCACTATATTGGTAAGGAGTTAATGTATGCAGATAGATTTACTCTCTTTTTTGCTGGTTATTATAAATGCTAACCACATAGAATCTTTCGATTCGAAATCATATGCTCAAACATTTCAATCCGGAGTTACCCTATTCACTATGTAATAATGTATGGGGAGTGGAATAATGAAATGAGGATCTTATTTTATGGAGTATATTTTACTAGTTTTATACTCCCTCCGTCCCCGAATAAGAGTCGCTAATTTCCTTTTTGGGCCGTCCCCCATTAAGAGTCACTCTTCATTTTTACCATAAATGGTAGTAGGTCCCACATTCCACTAACTCACTCCACTCACATTTTATTATAAAATCAATATAAAAAAGTGGGTCCCACATTCCACTAACTTTTTCAACCTACTTTTCTTTATATTTCTTAAAACTCGTACCCGGTCAAATAACGACTCCTATTAGGGGACGGAGGGAGTAATGTATAGTGAGTGGAATAATTTAGTAGAATGTGGAGCTATATAATCTTTATAAAAAGGGTTAATTGAAATTCCTAATTGAACACATGAAAATAAAAAACGAGACTCCTAATTGCATACAAAAGGGACACTATAATTGTGTCGATATAGGTCTGTTTAGTGTCCTAGTTTTGTCAAGAAAATTCTTTTCAACTCAAAATATAGTTTTAAAATTTACACATTGTAACTTGTTATATCAAGTCAAGCAAATCAAACAATACATAATAAAAAAAAAACTCTCATCCATGTGTCGAATTAGTTGAATTTGTGTAACAAAGTGAAATGGAGTATTAGTGCCGTTTCTTGATAGACCATCCCATTCAATATAATTCAAAAGATTTTTCCAAAAAAGGGAACACTAGTTCATTTACACAACAAAAATATGCGAGGAACCGAGTATAGTGGTGAATGGTTATGAGCTAATAAAATATTTCGAATTAATTGCAAGTATATAGTGTGAAATAGTTGAGTAACTTACAACTAACTAAACTAACCCATATCACACTATCAATTAAGAAGCTGCAAACAGTCTAAATTGATCAATACAGATGAAAGGAAAGATCAAGAGAGCTTCAATGAAGTAGCTAGAGCTTGCTCAAAAACACATTTTCCTGTCCATTATCGATCTCCATTCTATTCCGCCAAATGCCTCAATTTCTATCTCCTTAGTCGCCTATCCATCCAAATATTCAACCAAATAAAAAGTGCAAACAGGGCACATCTCAGCGTTTGAACTACTCGGAATTCAGTCCCTTCTGTCAAACAAATGAAGCTGTAAGTAGCCAAACAACCAACACGCAGCTTACCTAAAACTATACTACAAGACTATAACAAAGTTGATGCTTCATGCTTTTCGCATAGGAAACAAAGAAACAAGAATCATAATGATATACAGTGCAAACTGAAGCGAAGAGGAACATACCAGTCGGCCAAAAACGGAAGTCATATATTGCGTAGGCAGTTTGTATCAGCAGCTGCAAACAAGGATTAGAAGGAAAGCAAATGAATTAGCAAAAAAAAATTTCTTTGTAGTGATACTGAAACTAGTTAGAGGGGCGAAACACTATCAAACTTTGCAGATATTGTGCTTTTAAATTCTCACAAATGCATGACTGCATTTTAGTAGATATTTGAACACTCGTGCACTAAGACTTATACACCGGCATAGATCATGAATTGTAAATGCGCGTAACATTGAGTTAGAGGAGAAAAAAAGGTCATAGAGACGAACTTACATAAGATAACTGCATATTGTCAAATATCAAGTAGTACAAGATTCCTTTCATGCACTGGAGCAGATCAACCTGTTTCTGCATAATAAATTGAAACACAGAACGTAGTTAAATTTTGCCAAATTGTCTTGAAATAGCAGGAAAGAATCAGATCAAAGTTGAACTAGTAGAAATATATACTCCATATAACTGGAATCACAGGGAATGATACAGCAGTTGAGAAACTAGAGTTGTAGAATTTGTATGAATGAGAGAAAACCAAGGCACATCCTCACACATCACATACAATTCAATTCAATTCAATGGAGTTTCAGATTAGTAGCACTATAACAGTTAGAACTAATTAGATTCGAATATATAATATTTCATATAGTGAACAATTGTGTTATATGTATGAGAGACTAAAAAATAAAAAATAATTATAGGAACATGCCACGAAGAAGCAAAACCACCCGACCTTATGTTCACGATTAAATAGCAGGATCTCTCCGAGGACCTCAGCAACTTCTTTTCCTGGCTGAATCATTAGAGGTGAATGGGGAACAAGATTATATACCTGGGATTCACACATAACCCTAGGACACTTGAACTTTCGGAAATCATCAATGAGTCTCGAAAATCGAAGAACGCAGGTGCCTGTAATCACATAAGTAGGTGTTGTTGAGGATAAATGATGATATTCAAGCAATACAAATAAAACACAAGAAGCACAATTGGGTAAAACAGAGTCAACACAAAATTATCACAACAGCACCCTTCAAGTAGCTCAATCATGTACTATGATTTCTTCATCTAGATTCTTGATTGAGAGCAACTTGGCCAAGAAACACATAAAACCTAATTCAATTCCTCCCACATTTAACTCAACTGCTTATCTTATTTTAGAAACTAAAACCCTAAAAATTTAAAATTCCAATTTCTTCATTTAAAGTTGAAGCAGAAAAAAAAGAAAGGCTGAGAGAGAGAGGGAGAGACTTGCCGCAAAGCCAATGGCCACAGTTAGTCCGGCATGGAAAGTGGAAGTCATGATAGCAGAGGTCGCAGCGCGAATGTTCGGCGGCTTATCCTTGGTATATTGTAAGCCCAAATTCTTGCGGTTTCTGAACCAACCCAACATCGTTCCGTTTCAACAATTTCTCAGGCTGTTTTTGTGAATATTTCCCATCTTTCGATCATGATTTTTTCAGTATATATGTATTGTATTGATGATCATATATTCTGCCATGGCAGAAGCAGAACGCTGGTGAACCTTTCTGTTGAAGTACGAAAATACCCTTCCGTACACATTAACGAAAATACCCCTACTCTATTTTGTTTCTTCCTACTAAGATCAATATTATTAAATACGGCATTTGTAAATGTGCATATTTATTTTGGGGGAAAGAGAGTCAAATATTATACGAATTAAATCACCTATAAATTCTATTTTGTCTATATTTCTTACATTTTTTGCAACAAATATCCATAACGCGTGAGTGGAATAACAATGATTTAATTCTAATTTGTCTTTCTTTCCTACATTTTGCAACAAATATCGATAACGTGTGTAAGTGGAATAACAATAATGACATATTAAGATAAAATGTTCCATACTAGTAATTTATTGTTTTTGAGGGAAAATCACAAGGAATTATTTTTATAATGCTTGACAGAAAAGAATAATTATAAAAGTATAACTCTTTTTATGGTCCTAACTTTAAATATAAAACTATTTTCATAAAAAAACTGATTTTATATGTATATAACTAAATGAAATCGATTTCATAAAAATAAGAGTAAAGGCCAAAATTGGTCCTGAACATATAGCCATTTTACGATTTTGGTCCTAAACATTATCTTTTGGATTTTTTGGTCCTGCACATATGGACATTTGATCATTTTGGTCCTCCGTCAATATTTCCGTTAAAAACTAACGGTCAACATTATCTTTTGGATTTTTTGGTCCTGCACATATGGACATTTGATCATTTTGGTCCTGCACATATGGAATTTTGATCATTTTGGTCCTCCGTCAACATTTTCGTTAAAAACTAACGGTCAACGGCCGATTTTTGACTAAAACAATGGGTTGGGTCGGTCGTGTTTGGGTCGGGTTTGGGTTACACGTTAAGAAAAAAAAATATTTTCTTAAAATCTAAGCATAATATTTTCGTTAAAATCTAAGGATAATATTCTTAAAAAATTAATTAATATTTTTTAATTAATAAAATTAAAGTATAGTATTTTTTAATTAATTTTTTCATGAATTTGAAGAAAATATTATGCTTAGATTTTATTAAAAATAATTTTTTAATTATTTAATTTTATTATATAGATTTAATATTAATATACTTTAATTTTATTATTTTGATTAAAAAATGATTATTTTAATTTGGTAATTTTTTATTTTATTGTGTAATATCATGTTTAAATCGTATAATAACATCATGTTTTAGTCGTTATAAATATTTTTAATCAACAAAAATAACTAAAAATTAAAGTTTTATAATTTTTTAATTAATAAAAAATAATTTTTTTTTCTTAACGTGTAACCCAAACCCGACCCAAACACGACCCGACCCAACCATTGTTTTAGCCAAAAATCGGCCGTTGACCGTTAGTTTTTAACGAAAATGTTGACGGAGGACCAAAATGATCAAAATTCCATATGTGCAGGACCAAAATGATCAAATATCCATATGTGCAGGACCAAAAAATCCAAAAGATAATGTTGACCGTTAGTTTTTAACGAAAATGTTGACGGGGGACCAAAATGATCAAATTTCCATATGTGCAGGACCAAAATGATCAAATGTCCATATGTGCAGGACCAAAAAATCCAAAAAATAATGTTTAGGACCAAAATCGTAAAATGGCTATATGTTCAGGACCAATTTTGGCCTTTACTCTAAAAATAATTGTGAAACCAGAAAATTGGCCCACACCGTTTCACAATTTGAACTAGAATTGGAACCACCGTTTCACAATTCAAAATTGAAGCCGTCTACTCTATTGTCAACCCAGTTATGGTTCATGCTTTGTGAAAACCAGACCGGTTCCAAAACCTATACAATTTTCTTTTCTATTGCTTGAACTATTTACACATTTTTAGGGGCAACATTCAAATTTTTTATTACGTGTAACAGGCTCTCTTTGTGGTATGGAAATCTCACTATCAAACATAAATAATGGGAAATTAAAATAGAGGAAGTTTCGTTTTTGGCTTCCATGTTTCAATTAATAACTAGTACTGATGTTTTCCACTTGTAGGAAATTGCTAATTAGGCTTATATACTTAGAGCATTCTAAACCCCGGTCCGGATTCAGGCCTCAAGTCCCCTCCACGTTATCATTCCCCTAAATTTGAGTCACAGGCCACAACTGCTCTAACCTGCAAGCCTCATCCCGGGCAACAACTATTAAATTGCACTATTCACAACTCCAGCCTATATTACTTGTATAAATTGAAAACGTTGAGGAATTATAACACGAGAAATTCATTTTTAATACAAAAACAATAAATTATAAACTAAAAAAATATTAAAAATTAGAATATTAAAACAAGTGTAAAAAAATAAAAAAATTTAAAAAAAAAGTGCAAAAAATCTCGTCCATCTCCCTCTCCATCTTCTTCCTCTCCTCCACCCTCTTCTTTCTCTTCCAAATGCATAAAAATTCAGAACTTAGGGCACAGAAGCGGCCCGAACCCTCTCCAACCGGAAGCTCCATCGCCCGCCAGGCCGGACCCCGGGCGCATCCTTGGGTCGCGACTGAGTCCCCGGGACCGGCCTGGGCCGCAAATTCGTCACCTCCATCGTGCGTGGCCGCGGGCCGAGACCCAGGTGCCGTCCGACCCATGGCGTTAAGGATGCTCTTAGCTCCCCATCTAAAGGTTGTCTCATTAATTTCATCATTGAATAAATTCAAGAAAAAAAATACAATGTTGAAAATTAAAGGATGATGTTATACTTACAAAAAATCAAATGAAAAATCATTTAATAAATGTGATTGATTTTGTCCAATCTAATTTTTTAATAATCACGCAACTAAAAATGTCTTTATTTTTAATATACGATGAAAAGAATAAGAAGACAATGCGTAGCGAATCTCTTTAGACCATCTCTAAGGGTACACTAAACCCTAAAATGGGATAGGTATTTAGGCCATTGATGCACTTTTTATTAGCACTATAAATATCTGCAAGTATACACAGTAGGAATAGTATAACTAAAGGTCAGTACCGGATATCGATCACGGGGAAAACAATCACAGACTGGCTACCCTCTACTAAAACTCAATTACTATTTGAAAAACCGAAAGATTTGAAGATTTTTGAAAATAAAGAAAAGTTTAAAAGCAATAAACAACTAATTGCAAATAAATCACGGAGATAAAAGTATAGAGATAAGGGAATTCCAGGGATGTGCGTTCACAGTTATGGTTATACAAATTCCAACTACAATACCCTAGCACAGTTCTTACTTTTATAGAACGAGTCATCTAGTTTATGCTTATGCGATGCAAACGTTGGTTACAAACATTAGGGTTGTCAATCCTAAATATGTAACTCCTAAAAGCTCTTAAGACCCTTAAAAAGTCCTCACTCTCAATTAACAGTGTCATTTTAAATGAAGCTAATTGTAGTGTCTATTAAGTGGATCTAACTCGGCAACCTCCTCTCACGATTATGTAGCAAGTTATATTAATTCATCACAGAATGTGTCACTCAAACGTGAAGCATTATCCAACAACTTAAGGAAGAAACAAAGTAAGAACAAACAGATATTAAATAGAAAAATGAATTGTATAACCAAAGTCGTTACTAATACATCCCTAGAATCCTATGAATTTAGTTATACATGATAGAATAATCTAAAAACATAGATTGAAGGAAAAATAATTGGAACATAAAACTAAAGCAAATAAAACCCAAATGTTGAATCCGTGTAGCTTTGATGTTCTTGAATCCTTCTCCAACTCCTTGCACAATGAAGTACTCTAACTTTTAATCTCTAGAAAATATGTTGCAAAAAGAGGATCTCTAATGATGAAGCTTGAGGGGGTATTTATAGGGGAAAATCGTCCCTTCTCAAATAAGGAAAATGGTTGCAAAATATGGTAAATCTTGGAGATAAAATTAGCGCAAATCTCCTCGCAGCTCTTCTGTGGCGGACCGCCGCACCTTGGCCAGCGGTCGCCACCCATTGATCCGAAGCTTCTGACTCTTAGGTGGCGGTCGTCAAGCATTGCCCAGCGGTCGCTGGGCGTGTCTTCATTCTATGCACCAATTTTCCGAAACGGACCGCTACAGATATGACAGTCGCTAAGCGCCGGCGGTCGCCGGCAGGGTTACGGCGGTCGCTGGTCGCTCCCAGAAACTCCAGATTTCCTACTTCGCGTTTTGATTCCCTTTTTAGGCTCAAATATGCACATTTCTCACAAAACATGTCAAAATACCAGAATATATAAAATACGCAAATAATGGATATGTTATGCAACTTTGACATTCAAAACAGACCAAACAATGGCCTTAAAGCCGTGCAAAATCCGGGTGTATTCAACCATCCACATACCTGTCTCAATACCGTCACATCCCTTAACTATTCATGGGTCCCACTGCACTTTTTACCCCATCTATTAACTTAGAGACTGCACCTGCAACCCTCCATCTCTTAACCATCTCTTCCCTTAACTATTCATTCAATTTCATTTTTTATTTTTATTTCCAACAAATTCAATTAATATTTCATTGAAATATTAAATTAATACTAATAATAGAGTGTTTGAGTGAGAATAGAGAGTTTTTTTTATGGTGGATAATTTGTGGGAATGATTTGATATTTATAGAAGTGATTGGGGAATATTGCAAAAAACGGCTATAAACGGCTAGTATTTTTGGGGGAATTTTTTTCAATTTTTTTGGAATTTTTTAAAAAAATAAAAAAATATATTTTTCAACAGATATAAACGACGTCCACTCGCGAGCCGGCGAGTGGGCGTCACGACCGCACGGGAGCTCACCAACATGCTCTCGGCGGAGGGATACGGGACGAGACGGAGCGGCTGCATCGCTGGCTCGATGTTGTCTCGTCTCGCCGAGACGAGACCGAGCTGGCAACGAGCCAGCGCTGCGGTTGCCCTTAGCTCTAATAGTACTCAAAAACCAATTAAACTTTTGGTTTTTGAGAAAAAAAATACCTATATTTAGGTTTACACTAAACCTAAATCTAAAATTTTTCAAATTTTGTGAGTAAAAAGGGCATAATATAGTGAATACTCTTTTAAGTTTGAGTTTACTGTAAATAGTTAGAGTAAATCATATTTGATGTCACATTTATACTAAAATGAGTTTGAGTTTAGTGTAAATGGTTGGAGATATTGTTTCTGGTGACGAAAATACGAGAGATATCCACAAGTGTTAATAGTGGGAGAACCAAGAATTTTCGTTTATTGGCCTCCTTGTCAATCCTAGCTTTATGTTGTGATAAATAACAAGGAAATGGAATTCCTCAATGTTTTGTTATTCAAATTGTGTTTTATCTACTCTTATTTTGATTAATTTTATACTCCACTTGTGTCTTAATAATTCACATGATTTAAGTGTTAAGATACTTCCGATTTTTACAGGGGCCTACTTTGCTAAGGCTTTTTATATTATCACAACAATAACGTCCCCAATAAGAGCATATTGGCGTTACACAATGATAATATATGAAAAAACCGTTAAATTATAAATTAAATTACAAGTATAAAGTGTGAAATGGTTAAGTAACTAACTAACTAAACTAGCCCATGATCATATCCAAAAACTGTATGCGTATGTTTTTCATCCTTCATTAGCATAGCACACCATTTCACAAAAACATGGTTCGACCAATCATATTCTATTGCATTTTATAAATTGATGAGATCTAAATTGCGAGTAACTTATAATTCATGCATTATTGAAGAAGATAGGCTATTGCATTTGATATTGATGAAATCAGTGACTAAAAAGGTCCAAATGATGAGTTGCAGCCAGACAAAGAAAATCACGATCCACAACAAGCATTTGAATTTTCACAAAAACACATTTTCCTACAACGAAATCCATTATTGATCTCCATTCTCGATCTCCATTCTATTGAGGCAAACGATCCCGCAACCATCGCCTATTCATCCAAATAGTAAGTAGAAGCAGAGCACATCTCAGCATGTAAGCTAGTCGGAATTCAATCCCTTCTGTCAAACAAATTAAGCTGTAAGTAGCCAAACAACCAACTTGCTCGCTTACACTAAACTATACAAGAGTCGAATAAAGTTGATGCTTCATCCTTTTCGCATAGGAAACAAAGAAACAAGAACCATAATACGATACGGTCTAAACTGAATCTAAGAGGAGCATACCATTTGGCCACAAACGGAGGTCATATATTGTGTGGACAATGTGCATCAGCAGCTGCAAACAAGGATTAGAAGGAAAGTAAATGCATTAGCAAAAGGATCAAAAACATTCTCTTTTTAGTGATACACTGATACTGTAACAGGTTAGAGGGGCGAAACACTATCAAAATTTGCAGATAGGTATTTGAACAGTATTTTATACCACACACTAACACTGATATACCGGCATAGATCATGAATTGTAAATGTGCATGACAATGAGTCAGAGAAGAAAATATGCTCATGGAAATGAACTTACAGTAATAAACCGTATTGTGCTAAATATAGTATCCATCACTACATCCACGCGATCAATCAGATCTCCATATTTCTGCAGAATAAATTGAACCCAGAAATTAGTTTAACTGTTGCCAAAAAATGTATTGAAATAGCAGGAAAGAGGCATATCAAAATTCACTTCAAGGAGGCCTTAATTATGAATGATTGAAAACCAAGCCACATGCTCATACACCACATTAACATACAACTCACTTTCATATGCAAGAGAGAAAACCATTGGACAGAAAGAGACACAGACATAAGACAAGTAAACTTCCGAAAGCACGTAAAATGGCAATGAGACTTGTATTAGCAGATAACAGATTAGATTATGTATAACAGTTAGCAATGAAATTTTCGTTCAATTTGGATAACATGTCAAGACATGGCATACACTCAAGAATGTTCTTGTCTTTCCTATTCTCAATTCTCTGTAAAAGCAGCATATGCCAATATTTACTAACCAAAAGAACTTGAAATAACTATAGCTTCAGCAAAGAACATACCGTGAAGAAGCTAAACCCAACCTTGTGTTGGCGATCATGTTGCTTCATCCCTCCGAGTAACTCACCAACCTCTCTTCCTAGCTGAATCAGTATAGGTGAATGGGGAACAAGTCTATATATCAATGGTTGAAACTTGAAATAATTAAAGTTGCAGCAAAAGAACATGCCACGAAGAAGCTAAACCACCTGACCTCGTTTTCACGATTATATTGCTCAATCTCCCGGAGGATTTCACTAACTTCTCTTCCAGGCTGAATCATTACTGGTGTATAGGGAACAAGATTATATATCCAGGATTCACACATAGGGCACTTGCACAGTTGGAAATTTGCCATGAACTTCGAAAATCGAACAAGACAGCTGCCTGTAATCAATAAGTAGGTGTCGTTGAGGATGAAATGATGACAGTTAAGCAATACAATAAACCAATTATAAAGGAAAACATAAGATGTGCAAAACAGAGTCTCCTAAAGCTATCACAACATCATGCTTTTCATGTTTTCCTGATCAAACATATCCAATCCAGCAATATGCATATCATTTCCTCCCACATTCAACTGCTTAACTTTGTTTAGACAAAGGCAACAACCAAACCGAAACCCTAAACTTTGAAATTCCAATTTCTTCATTTAAAGTTAAAATTGAAAACAAAAGGAGTGAAAGAAAGGAATGCAGAGAGAGAGAGAGAGAGACTTTCCGCAAAACCAATGGCCGCAGTTAGTGCGGCATGGAACGTGGAAATCATCGAAGCAAATTGGGCAGCAGTCATCTTCCGGCGGCCTATCCTTTCTGTATCCTCCTCCGGCCAAATTCTTGCCTTTTCCGAACCAACTCAGCATCTTCATCTCTTCCGTTTGATCAATTTCTTAGGCTGTTGATTATATTTGTCGATTGTAAATTTTCAATAATTGATCACAATGCTATTTTCAGTGTATACTCCCAGCAGTCTGACCGCCATGACAGAACTAGTTGGAGCTTTCTGTGGATGTACGAAAATACCCTTGCACATTTCCACAATACCTCGTTTCCGTACATAATTCTTGGAAATTACATATACCAAAAATTATTTTAAATTTTATTTTTAAATTATTATACGAAAATACCCCTACGCGTTACTCACATTGGCTACTCACATTGGCTGATGCCTGATGGCCGTAATATATCTTCATGATTATTAAAATTCTATAATTGGTAATTAGTGTATGTATTTAGATTCACTTATAAATGAAATAATTTACAAAATATACTCTATTTAACATACAATATTAACAGCCTTAATTTTAAAATTTATTTTTTAATTATTAATTAATTTATAAAATTATACATAGCGATTATTTCATTAAAAAACGTGAAATGAAAATGTGACGGTATTTATAGAGTACAAAAATTACAAATACCAATAACTATCATTAATAAAATTCTTGAAGATTACATATACCAAAAATTATACTGTATAGTTTTTAGATTTAAATAATAAATAAATTGTTTATAATAATTAGAGGTATGTGGTTTGAACTGGATCGACGATTAACTATCAGTTCGAAATGAAAGTGACCTGCATAGATCAGCCATTACTATGATCACAGTTCATATCGATCGGTTATGGTTCAAAGCATTTTGGAACTGAAAGTGACCTGCATAGATCAGCCATTACTGTGATCACAGTTCATATCGATCGGTTATGGTTCAAAGCATTTTGGAACTGAAAGGTAAGTTAACCTACAATTTTAACATTTAATTAGCCGTTCAAATATTTTTTTAATAAAAAATTATTTTGAAATTTAAATATATATAAATAATCTTATTTATAAAAATCAATTTCTAAAATAAAATAAAATTAATTTCTAAATTATCCATATTTAAATTTGGTCTTGTGAAAATAGAAGCATATTTGAAAAAAGAAGAATGAATACTTCCTCCAATCCACTCAAAATTGTCACATTTTTTTAATAGGATGAAGTTGTTGAGTGTGATTAAGTAGAGTGAAAAAAAAGTGATTGAATATTTCATGAGGAAAGAGAAGAGATAAATGTAGTTTCAAATATAAAAAATTGGTATTTTGAACAAAATAAACTAAATAAGAAAGATAATCATCTTGAATGGGACGGATGGAGTATATTCTTAAATTTTTTGTTCTTTTTCAATACAAATTCTTATTCATCTTTTACCTTTTCTTTGTTTTACAATTTCTTTTTTCATTTTACTTTATAAAAGTTTGACATGTATATTTAGATTTGGGGGAAAATTTTGTATGATTTAAAAGTAAAAATACTTTAGCATTTAAATTCTTATAATTTTTCATACTAATTAAAGTGGACTTTTGTGAGTGAGGGTCAAATTTGTAACAAAATCATAAATCACAAATTATAGTGTACATAATTTCCTCCAAATACAAATAAATGGGGCAATTCAGAATAATACTATCGAAGTTATAATATAGTTATTGAGATTTTTTCACAATTCGCCATATATTTAGCTCTAACTCTATCTTTGTGTGGTTATGAATTCATGAACTACTCCTAAACAACATCATTTGAAATGGTTGAGTAACTAACAACTAGTTAAACTAATCCATGATCATATCAATCAAGAAGCTGTATGTAAACAGTCGAAACTGATCAATACAGATAAAAAGAAAGATCAAGAGAGCCTCAATAAAGTAGCTAGAGCTTTTGTTAATTGTATATGGTTTTCATTCTCCATCAGCATAGCAAGACATTTCACAAAAACATAGATAGCATCCTTCTGGAAATCTTGCTCAAAAACACATTTTCCAGCAACAGAATCCATTATCGATCTCCATTCTATCCCGCCAAATGCCTCAAATATTCCCGTATACGACGCCTATACATGAAAACAGTACCAAATACAAGCAGAGCACATCTCACCATTTGACATAGTCGGAATTCAATCCCCTGTCAAACAAATTAAGCTGTAAGTAGCCAAACTACCAACTTGCTCTTCAAACATGTAGCTTACGCTAAACTATACAAGAGTCAGATAAAGTTGATGCTTCATGCTTTAGCATAGGAAACAAAGAAACAAGAACAATAATACGATACAATCTAACCCAAAGAGGTACATACCATTTGGCCACAAACGGAAGTCATATACTGCGTCAGCATATTGTATCAGCGTCTGTACACAAGGATTAGAAGGAAAGCAAATGCATTAGCAAAAAACAGTTTCTTTGTATTCATACATTATCAAACTTTGCAGATTCATGCCTGCATTTCAGTATATTTTTGAACAGTATATACTGCTATTGTATCTATAATTGTATACTATTTCGGAAGTCGTGCACTGACACTTATATACCAGCATAGATCATGAATTGTAAATGCGCGTAACAATGAGTTAGAGAAGCAAAATAAGCTCATAGAGACGAACTTACATAAACAGACGGCAAATTGTCAAGCATAAAATCTGGCATTCCTCTCATGCTCTGTAGCAGATCTACCTCTTTCTGCAGAATAAATTGAAACAAAGAACGTAGTTAACTTTGGCCAATTTTTGTCTTGAAATAGCAGGAACGAAGCAGATCAAAGTTGACTTCACGGAGGCCCCAAACCAATAGATATATATATATATAACTTGAGTCACAGGAAATGATACAACAGTTTAGAAACTAGAGTTCTAGAATCTGTATGAATGAGAGAAAACCAAGGCACATCCTCATACATCACATACAATTCAATTCAGTGCAGTTTCATACGCAAGAAAGAAAACTGTTGGACAGAAGTAGCTCTTCCTAAAGTAAAAGTGACAGCAACATAAGACAAAGAAACTTACAAATGCATGTAAAATGGCAATGATTCTTCTATTAGCAGATAATCAGATCAGCAACACTATAACAATAAGCTTTGGATATATACATCTTGAAGAAACATGTCATATTGTGAACAATTGTCTTGTATGAGAGACTAAACAGAAGCACTGAAATAATTAAATGAACATGCCATGAAGAAGCAAAACCAGCCGACCTTATGTTCACGATTAAATTGCAGGATCTCTCCGAGGACCTCAGCAACTCCTCTTCCTGGTTGAGTCAGTACAGGTGAATGGGGAACAAGATTATATACCTGGGATTCACACTTAGAGCACTTGAACTTTCGGAAATCATCCATGAGTATCGAAAATTGAAGAACGCAGGTGCCTGCAAAAGGGCAAATATCTCATGTTATAATAAGTCCATAAGTAGGTTTTCTTGTGGATGTAATGCTGGCATTTAAGTAAACAATAAACCAAGTGGAAAGTAAGAAGCACACATTGTGCAAAACAGTCTCACAACAGCATGTTTCAGTTTCAACTAGCTCAATCTTGTATGATCTATCATTATTCTCCATACTGATTCAGGATTGACAGCAATTTGGCCAAGGAACACATAAAACCTAATTCATTTCCTCTCACATTCAACTCAACTGCTAAACCCTAAAATTTAAAATTCCAATTTCACATTGTGCAAAACAGAGTCTCACAAAAGTTATCACAACAGCATGTTTCAAGTAGCTCATCTTGTTCTTAATTGACAGCAAATTGACGTAGAAACACATAAAACCTAATTCATTGCCTCCCACATTCAACTCAACTGCTAAACCCTAAACATTAAAATTCCAATTTCTTCAATTCAAGTAAATTAGAAGCAGAAAAAAAGGAAGGAGGAAAGAAACGAAGAGAGAGAGGGAGAGACTTGCCGCAAAGCCAATGGCCACAGTTAGTCCGGCATGGAAAGTGGAAGTCATTAAAGCAGAGGTCGCAGCGCGAATGTTCCGGCGGCATATCCTTGGTATATCTCAAATTCTTGCGGTTTCTGAACCAACCCAGCATCATTGCCGTCTCTTCTCTTCCGTTTGAACAATTTCTCAGGCTGTTAAAGTTGTGTATATTTTGCATTTATTGATCATGCTTTTTTCAGTATATACGAATTGAGATGATCATCTATCCTGCCATGGCAGAACGACTCCAACCTTTCTGTTGATGTACGAAAATACCCCTACGCATTTCCGGAAATACCTGTTATGTACGAAAGTACCCCTACCCTATTTTCTTACTCACATGAATCCATTGTCTTCTATTCAAATTTACATATTTCCATTTTTGGAAAACTATTGAAATATTTAATTCTATTTTGTCTTTCTTTCTTACGTTTTGCAACAAATATACATAACAAATATTTAATTGCTCTATTTGCTACATAGTACTCCCTCCGTCCCACACTACTTGCACTTATTTTCTTTTTGGGCGTCACAAGTTACTTGCACTCTTTCCATTTTTAGTAAAAAATTTCACCTACAGCCGTAATTTTTGACTTTCCTATACACTCATTCCTTAATCTCCGTGCCGAAAAGGAAATGGGCGAGTAGCCCGAGACGGAGGGAGTATATGGTTTGAAATACAGTCTTAACTATTTACACATTTTTAGGGGCAAAGCTCAAAATTTGTATTGCCTGTAAAGAGGCTCCTCTTTATGGTATGGAAATCTCACTATCAAACATAAATAATGGGAAAAAGTTATCGTGAGAGTAAAAGTAGAGGAAGTTTCGTTTTTAGCTTCTGTGTTTCATTTAATTCTATGTTCTCCACTTTAGGAAATAAAGGTTGTCTCATCTCATCATCTACCTGAGTATGATATTGTTATGAGGATTGGGGCAAAACTGCACAATCAGTTCAGTTCGGTTACCAATATACTGTTCGGCGATTAGGGACCGATATGCTGTTCAGTGATCTGACGAACTGCAATCATGCTCGGTGATTGGTCGAGTTTGTAGTCGTGCTCAGGGATTAACCGAGCTCAATGTTCGGTGTTGAGCTCGGTGCTCAGTGCTCGGTGTTGGTGCTCGGTGTTGGCCGAACTTAAACGAGTTCGGAGTTGACAGTTGTTATTAACTGATGCACGTCGTCGGATGCGACTAGTTAGTTAGCTTTAAATGAAAGCCGTTAGGTTTGAACTAGTTGTTAGATAAGTGTTAGTTAAATAGAGCCGAGCTGTGGAAAAAAGAAAAAGAATTTTTTTCATCCAAGAGTTTTGTAATCTTCCACACAAATAAAACACAAGATTTCCATTGACTCTCCAAGAATTGTTTTTTTTTTGCTTATTCATTTTCATATCAAGTATTCGTTCTTCTGGTTCCGGAATCGATCTCGTTGTGATAACAAGATTGAGTCGCGTATCTGATAGCATTACAAATTGGCGCCGTCTGTGGGAATCGAAGAAGGACGACGAATTCAACAATGTCTACCGCAAAGTTCGACGTTGAGAAATTCACCGGCGAAAATGATTTCGGCCTGTGGAGATTGAAGATGAGAGCTGTTCTGATGCAGCAAGGCGTCTGGGATTATGTGAAATCCAAGACGGACAAGAAAGAGATTCAAGGGATGGATGCGGCGAAATGTCAAGAACTGGAATACAAGGCGTATAGCTCGATTGTCTTGTGCCTCAGCGATAGAGTCTTGAGGGAGGTTCAGAAAGAGGATGATGCCGCGGGAGTGTGGGAGAAATTGGAGAAAATATATATGGAGAAGTCAATCTCCAATAGGTTGCATCTCAAGCAAAGATTGTTCAACTTTAGATTTTCTGACTCCAAGAATCTGGCGGATCAGCTGGAAGATTTTCGAAAGTATATAGATGATCTTGAGGGTGTGGATGATCCCATGAAAGATGAGGATAAAGCTTTGATGTTATTGAATGCTCTGCCTCAGAGTTTTGAGCAATTCAAAGACTCAATACTTCTTGGAAGGGATTCGAAAGTGACTTTGGAGGAGGTATTTTCTGCATTAAAGCTGAAGGCAATGCAGAAATGTGTCAGCAAGCCAATCGATCAAGCTGCTGAAAGCCTCAATGTGAAGGCAACTTCAAAGAAACAATTCAAATTCAAGAAACCCCCATCTGACAAGTGGAAGCCAAGATCATCTAAGGAAGGAGATCAAAAGGAATCTAGAAGCTGCTTCTGGTGTAAGAAACCAGGACACATCAAGCAAAATTGTTTTGCTTGGAAGAAAAAGCAATCTGAAAATCACAAAGGAGATGGTACAGCAGCTATCACTGAGGAAATTGAAGAGGCAAGAGCTCTCAATGTGGTGGAGGATAGCCCATTATCAAGGCTATGGATCATGGACTCAGGCTGCAGTTTCCATATGTCCTCCAATCTCGACTGGTTCCAAGATTTAAAGGAATCTGAAGGCTCGGTGTTGCTGGGAGATGACCATGTGTGTGATGTAAGGGGTGTTGGGAGCATATGTTTGAGGATGGACAATGGAATTTTCAGAACTCTCACTGATGTGAGATACATCCCATCCATTAAAAGGAATCTTATATCCTTGGGTCTTCTTGAGAAGAATGGCTACGAATTGACTCTCTTTGGTGGAGAGATGCTTGTCAAAAGGGATGGCCAAATGATCATGAAGGCTGTCAGAAACAATGTGCTCTATTATCTGAAAGCTGAGGCAGTTGCTGGAACAGCTAACAACACACAAAAGACCATCAATTGGCATGCTAGGCTGGGCCATGTGGGGGACACTGGGCTGATGCAGCTGGTAAAGCAAGGCATTATTCAGATGGCTGATTCAGAGATACAAAGAGCCATTGGATCGTGTGAAGAATGCATTCTTGGCAAAAACAAGAAGCTGCCATATGGAGTGGGCAAACATAACTCAACACAACCTCTCCAATATGTTCACAGTGACATATGGGGCCCTGCACCAGTAAATAGCATTGGAGGAGGCAGGTATTTCTTATCATTTGTTGATGATTTTTCAAGAAAGGTTTGGATAATGATCATGAAAGAAAAGTCAGAGACCTTCAAGAAATTTCAGGAGTGGTGTACTGCAGTTGAGCTAGAAAAGGGGAAGCCTTTGAGATGCCTAAGAACTGACAATGGGCTGGAATTTTTGTCCCATGAGTTTGATGAGTTTTGCAAGAGAAAAGGAATTAAAAGGCATAGAACGGTGCCTCACAACCCACAACAAAATGGGGTCGCCGAGAGAATAAATAGAACCATTCTTGAAAGGGTAAGATGCATGTTGATAGCATCTGGAATGTCAAAACCATTTTGGGCAGAAGCAGCCTCCACAGCTGTTGTTTTAATCAACAAATGCCCCTCTGCTGCCATTGAAAATCAGACTCCGGATAGTAGATGGTATGGATCTTATGGAGACTATTCAAAATTAAGACCATTTGGGTGTAGAGCATATGCTCACATCAAACAAGGAAAGCTGGAACCAAGGGCTCTCAGATGTGTGATGATAGGCTATCAGGTTGGAGTTAAAGGTTACAGATTATGGTGCTGTGAGGAAGGGAATAAGAAGGTTGTCATCAGTAGGGATGTTATTTTCAGGGAATCTGAAATGCCTTTCTTCATGAAGCAAGTTCAGACTGTTGAGTTTGAGGTGGAGGGTCAGAGGGAATCCTCATCTGATGCTGTAAGAAGTCCACCAGATACTGTGAGAAATTCACAAGAAACCAGTGTTGGTGGATCCTCTGAACATGAAAGTAACATCAAGACTCCACAGAGACTGGTTGCAAGAGACAGAACCAGAAGAAGGATCAAGCTCCCTTCCAGATTTCAGGATTTTGATATGATGCACTATGCACTGGCCATAGCTGAGGAGATGGACTATCATGAGCCTTCAAATTACAAGGAAGCAATAAGGAGTCCGGAGAAGGATCAGTGGCTATTAGCCATGCAGGAGGAGATTGATAGCTTGTACAAAAATCACACATGGATTTGGTGTTGAGGCCAACTGATCAGAAAACAGTTGGTTGTAAATGGATTTTTAAGAAGAAAATTGAGGCCTTCAACAACAATCAAATCAGATTTAAAGCCAGGTTGGTGGCCAAAGGCTTTACACAAAAGGAGGGAGTAGATTATAATGAAATATTCTCCCCTGTGGTAAAGCATAGCTCCATCAGGATTCTACTTGCCATTGTTGCTCAGAGAAATTGGGAATTGCAGCAACTCGATGTCAAAACAGCCTTTCTTCATGGAGAGCTCGAAGAGAAAATTTACATGGAGCAGCCTCCTGGTTTTGTCCAACCAGGAAATGAAGGAAAGGTGTGTTTGCTGAAAAGAAGCTTGTATGGTCTAAAACAAAGTTCAAGACAGTGGTATCTCAGGTTCAATGAGTTCATGCATAAGATCGGTTTTGAGAAGTCTTTGTATGATCATTGTGTCTTCATCAAGAGAAGAGGTGGAGTTGCTGTGGCATATCTACTATTGTATGTAGATGATATGCTGATCTCTGCAGAGCATAAGGAAGAGGTGGAGTTAGTGAAAGGTGATCTGAAATCTGAATTTGATATGAAGGATCTTGGAGATGCAAAGAAGATCCTTGGAATGGAGATCATAAGGGATAGAGACAAGAAAAGGATATGGCTAACTCAGAAAGATTACATCAGGAATGTGATCAAGAAATTTCAGATGGATAAAAGCAAACCAGTGAGTGTGCCCCTGAGCCAGCAGTTTAAGCTCAGTGTAAATCAGTGCCCTAAAGATGATAGTCAGAGAAGAGAGATGGATAAAATCCCATATGCAAACATAGTGGGAAGCATCATGTACACCATGGTGTGTACAAGGCCAGACATCAGCCAAGCCATAAGTGTTGTGAGCAGATACATGGCAGATCCAGGTATGGAGCATTGGCATGCTTTAAAATGGATACTAAGGTATCTGAATGGTACTCAGGATTATGGCATACTGTTTGATGGAAGTAAGAATTTTGATGCACAGCCTCTATTGGGATATTGTGATTCTGATTTTGCTACTAACATTGACACAAGGAAGTCCCAATCCGGCTATGTTTTCTGCATGTATGGAGCTGCTGTAAGTTGGAAGTCGAGTTTGCAATCTGTGGTGGCACTCTCAACAACTGAGGCAGAATATATTTCCATGGCTGAGGCCGTAAAGGAGAGCATGTGGCTGAAAGGAATCTGCTCGGATTTTGGAGTTGATCAAGGAGCTGTGACTGTATTATGTGATTCAAATAGTGCCATATGTTTGTCAAAACATCAGACATTCCATGAGAGGAGCAAGCATGTGGATGTTAAGCTTCATTTTGTGAGGGATGAAGTTGAAATGGGCTCAGTGAAGATTGAAAAGGTAGCTACTGAGCACAATGCAGCTGATATGCTAACAAAGGTGTTGCCCGGACTTAAGTTGAAGTATTGCATGGATTTGGTGAATCTGATTCAGCTGGAGTGATTGTGGAAGATGGATGAAATCTATGGATTGTCCAGTTATGTCCCAAGGTGGAGATTTGTTATGAGGATTGGGGCAAAACTGCACAATCAGTTCAGTTCGGTTACCAATATACTGTTCGGCGATTAGGGACCGATATGCTGTTCAGTGATCTGACGAACTGCAATCATGCTCGGTGATTGGTCGAGTTTGTAGTCGTGCTCAGGGATTAACCGAGCTCAATGTTCGGTGTTGAGCTCGGTGCTCAGTGCTCGGTGTTGGTGCTCGGTGTTGGCCGAACTTAAACGAGTTCGGAGTTGACAGTTGTTATTAACTGATGCACGTCGTCGGATGCGACTAGTTAGTTAGCTTTAAATGAAATTTCCATTGACTCTCCAAGAATTGTTTTTTTTTTGCTTATTCATTTTCATATCAAGTATTCGTTCTTCTGGTTCCGGAATCGATCTCGTTGTGATAACAAGATTGAGTCGCGTATCTGATAGCATTACAGATATTTATCAAGAAAGTGGAATTCCTCAATGCTTTGTTATTCAAATGGTGTTTCATCATCTACTCTTATTTTGATTAATTTTCATATTCTACTTGTGTCTTTTACTAATTCACATGATTTAATCCTAAAAAGGATATAAATGTTGAGATACTTTTGATTTTTATAGGGGAATTATTTGGTATGGCTTTTTTTATCACAACAACAATAATATCACAAATATCAGCCCATCCGCGTTACAAAACGATAATACGTGAGTAAACCGCTAAATTATTAGTTAAATTACAGCTAAATTATTAGTTAAATTACAGCTAAATTATTAGTAAATGGTTATGATTCTTGTGAACTACTACAACAAAAATTCAAATTAATTGCAATTATGAAGTGTGAAACGGTTAACTATCAACCAACCAACTAAACTAGCTCATGATCATATCCAAAAAGTGTATGTGATGATAACTAAATCATATTTTATTGCACACCATTCAGAAAAAAAAAACATGGCATCCTTATGGAAAGCTTACACAATTTCAACAAATCATATTTTATTGCATTTGATATATTGATGATAACTAAATTAAGAGTAACTTAAAATTCATGTATTATAGAGAAGATAAGTCTACTGCATTAGATATATTGATGAAATCAACTAAAAAAAGCTCCAAATGAGGAGTTGCAGTTGGACAAGAAAGACAGAAAACCACTATCCACATGAAGCATTTGAATGTTCACAAAAACACATTTTCCTGCAACAGAATCCATTGTCGATCTCCATTCTATTCCGCCAAATGCATCAAATTCTATCCCCATATATGTCGTATAATCATCCAAATCAAACCAAGTACAACAATAGCACATCTCAGCGTTTGACACAGTCGGAATGCCATCCCTTCTGTAAAAAAATTAAGTTGCAAGTAGCCAAACAACGAACTTGCTCTTTCAACATGTAGCTTTTATTAAACTACAAAAGACTAAAATAAAGCTGAAACGAAGAACCATAATACAATGCAGTCTAAACTGAAATGAAGAGGAACATACCATTTGGCCACAAGCGGAAGTCAATTATTATGTTGACAAATTGTTTCAGCACCTGCAAACAAGGATTAGAAGGAAAGCTAAAGGATCAAAAAACATTTTCTTCGTAGTGATACTGGAACATGTTAGAGGGGCGAAACGCTATCAAAATTTGCAGATTTTTTGCTTTTAAAATCTCATTTTAAACTGCTATTGAATGCATACTGTTTTGGCACTCGTGCACTAACACTGATATACTGACATAGATCATGAATTGTAAATATGCATAACCATGAGTTTAGAGAAGCAAAATAGAAATGGACTTACAAAACTAAACCATAATAGACAAACTAGAGCTTTTGTCACGCCCTCGATCAGATCTCCATATTTCTGCAGAATAAATTGAAACACAGAAATTAGTTTA
>NW_024599183.1:0-28125 GCF_004379255.2 Salvia splendens | reverse complement strand
CTAACAGTGCAAAAGCGAAGGAAGGAGAAAGAGATGTTGGTGAATGCTACCATTCAATGAGTTTTGGTCTAATACTAAATAGGAGAGGTTTGTAAGGCTTCCAAAATCTAACTGAGAAAGTGATCCCATTATATAATTATCACATATCGATTTTCTCAAGTTTGCTGCACAAACGAAAAGAAGGAAGCGATCCGATGAGTGAGTTCTCGGATAAGCCTAGATAAACTAGGTTTGTTAGGTTAGAAATTGTTGGGTCGTGATGCCTCCGATCTCACACTCACTCAATACGAGAAAATAAAGCACACAACGATGTAACGTGGTTCGGTGATAAACCACCTACGTCCACGGAGAAGATGACCGGAATCTTATTGATGAACAACTCTCAAATACAATGAACTCACACGCACAATTCAATCACTCCAAACTAATCGCAAGCTAGAGCAATAATCTCCCAATTGTGTATGTGTATTGTGTATTGTGTATTCTCCCTCTGCTTTGCAACTGAACACCTATCGAGCTATATATGTGAGATAAAGAAGAAAACAACTTAACTAACTTCATTTCCCAAAGTTAGTTATAACCGCAATTTCCAACGGCTAGTTCCAGCTCCCAAAACCGAGCTTCCTCTGCTTCCTTTCTTGATCCCTTCCTTGAGCTTCAACGGCTCTATCACTCGATCAATCTCCACTTGCTGTGAAAGCTGAGTTATGCAAGAATGATAGTTTGATGATACAAGAATGATAGTTTGATTATGCAAGAATGATAGTTTGCATGGACACACATTCAAAAATCTCCACCTTGTCCTTGCAAAGCTCCATCAATATCTAGATTCCCTTCTCAATCCTTGTTACAAGTCTCAACACTCCACAATCTCAACCAACTTCAAACAATGTTTGAACTTCGAAGTTGGCAGAGATTTGTCAACATATCTGATGCATTCTCCTCAGTAGGAACCTTCACCACATTGATCTTCCACTTTGAATCTCATCCCTGATAAAGTGTCTCCTCACATCAATATGCTTCGACCTCTCATGAAACATTTGGTGTTTGGCTAGGCAAATCGCAGAATTGCTGTCACAGTTTATCTTTACTGCCCCAGCTTCATTCCCAGATCTTCCAAGATTCCTTGCAACCATTTCCCTTCTTTGCAGCCTCTGTCAGAGCAATATATTCAGCCTCGGTTGTGGATAAAGCAACCACTGGCTGTAGGTTGGATTTCCAACTGACTGCTGTGCCAAATAAGGTGAAAATGTAGCCACTTTGTGATTTTCTGTTATCCAAGTTGGCTGCATAATCCGAATCACAATACCCTTCAAGGACTTCATTCTTTTCAGACCATGCTTCACCACCAAACCTTAAACCAGTCACAACAGATCCCTCAGATACTTCAAGATCCATTTCAGAGCAGCCCATGCTCTCTACCCGGATCAGCCATGTATCTACTAGCCACACTTATGGCATGAGCAACATCCGGTCTTGTACATATCATCAAGTACATTACACTTCCTATTATATTTGCATAGGGTATCATGCTCATCTCCTTCCTGATTTTCATCTGTCCTTGGCACTTGCTCTCTGCTCAACTTGAAATGGCCCGCTAATAGAGTAGAGACTGATCTTGCATTCATCACCTGATATTTTTTCATCACTTTTTGATGTATTCAGCTTGAACCAGCCTCAGCTCCTTCTTCTTCCTGTTTCTGACAATATCCATGCCTAGGATTCTCTTGCCTCTCCAAGATCCTTCATCTCAAACTTTTGCTTGAGCTCTTCTTTTACAATCTGCAGTTCACTTAAGCTTGATCCTGCCAGTAGAATGTCATCTACATATAGCAGTAGATAGGCAACTATCAGATCTCCACTTCTCTTGATATATACACAGCTATCAAAGCTAGATCTCTCAAATGCCATCAACTCCATCTGCTTATGGAACTTCTTGTTCCACTGCCGGCTGCTTTGCTTGAGCCATATAGGCTTTTCTTCAGTAGGCAAACTTTCTTCTCTTCTCCATTCTTCTCAAACCCTTAGGCTGCATCATATAGATCGTTTCCTCTAGATCCCATGTAAAAATGCTGTCTTCACATCAAGTTGATGCAGCTCCCAGTTGAAATGGGCAGTCATGGCTAACAAAATCCGAATAGAAGTGTGTTTAACTACTGGAGAAAACACCTCTGTGTAGTCAATGCCTTCCACTGTGTGAATCCCCTAGCTACCAACCTTGCTTTGAAACGTATGCTTTCCACTTCCCACCTCTACCTTCTTCTTGAATAGCCATTTGCAACTAATCAGCTTTTGAGTCCCTGGATCAGTCACTAAACCCAAGTCATTTTTTTAGTAGGGACTCTATTTTCTTCCTCCATAGCCTTGATCCACTTCTGACTTTCTTTGCAACTCATTGCCTCGTCATAGGTTGAGGGTTCTGAGAACATGAGCACCTCTGTCACACACAAAGCAAAGAAACTCATATCATAGTCTGAGAATCTGCTAGGTAGACCTGCATTTCTTCTGGGATTCCTTCTGGCCCTTTGACTTGCAGCAGCCTGCTGTACTGGTGACTCCTGATCACTTATATTCTGAGTTGGTTGAGAGATGGTTGCTCCACCTTCTTCTTGGTTTTCTGTGGACTCAGAATTCTCATCATCATCTGATTTTTCAGATTCTCTATCAAGCTCAAAATTCTGCATGCTTGCACTGCTGCTGTCATCAGAGACTTCTTTCCTTTTCTTGAATGGCATCTCTTCTTCTTTGAATATCACATCTCTGCTCACAATGATATTCTGCCTTACTCCATCTAGGTTCCATAATCTGTACCCCTTTACTCCATCTTGATACCCCAGCAATGCACATTTCTTTGCCCTTGGTTCCAATTTGTTTTGCTTAATACGTGCATAAGCAGCACACCCAAATATCTTCAGAGCAGAATAACCACCAAGGCTTCCATACCATCTCTGATCTGGGGTTTCATTCGATATAGCTGAAGATGGGCACTTATTGATCAGATCAGCTGCAGTAGAAACAGCCTCTGCCCAGAATTTCTTTGGCATTCCAGAATAGAATAGCATGCACCTCACCCTTTCTAGCAATGTCCTATTCATTCTTTCTGCCAACCCGTTTTGTTGAGGGTTTCTTGGCACGGTCCTATGCCTTCTTATCCCTTTCACTTTACAGAAACTATCAAACTCAGCAGACAGAAACTCCATGCCATTATCAGTCCTCATATATTTAAGCACTGAGCCTTTCTCATTCTCATATCTAGCATGCCATTGATATAGGTCTTCTGTCTGAGCCACATTCACAGCATCAACCATAGTTTCACCCAGCAAATAATACAGGCTATTCTTTCTTTGAGCCTCCAATACAGTTCTGAAGCCCTTTGTTACTCTGAGGATCCCATTACCAGAATCAAACTTGTATCCCTTTGATTCCAACATTCTAAGAGAGATGAGATTTCTCTTGATTTGAGGTATGAACCTGACCTCTGTGAGAGTCTTCACACTCCCATCCCTCACCCTCAATCTGATATTCCCAATTCCCTTGACATTACATATTTGGTCATTACCTAGCATCACTGAACCTTCCCAAGCTGATAATTCTTGAAACCAAGACTTGTGGGAACAAATGTGGAAGGAGCAGCCAGAGTCCATGATCCAGCACTCCTCAATCTTGGCTCCCGAGTGTATATTCAAAGCCTCATTATTTTTCACTTCTTGAGCCAAATCAGCAGTCTCTGCATTCCCAGCCTTTTCTTGTTCTTGTTTTTTCTTCCAAGCAAAACAATGCTTCTTCAAATGGTCCGATTTCTTGCAGTAGTGACAGCTTCTTTTCTCCTTCCATCCCCCCACCTTCTTCCTTTTTCTGGAACATCTTTTTGGTGCCCTTCTTGATCTGATTATTCTTCAAGTACAGGCTCTCAGCCACTGGGTCAGATTGCTTAATGTCAGCCCTCTGCGATTCTTTCAGCTTTAATGCATAGTGTATTTCCTCATAGGTAACTTTAGCCTCTCTCCCAAGAAGCACTGCATCCTTGAAGTGCTCATAACTCTTGGGCAGGGAATTGAGCAACATTAAGGCCTTATCTTCATCCTTAATCACCTCATCAATGTTTTCGAGATCATCTATGCATTTCCCAAACTCCTCAAGCTGTTCAGTAATGCTCTTTCCATCTGAAAACTTAAAGGCAAGAAGCTTCTGCTTCAAATGTAGCCGATTCGCTAGAGACTTAGTCATATACAATGACTCAAGTTTTGTCCAAACCCCTGCAGCCGTCTCTTCTTTGGATACTTCCCTCAGCACCCTGTCTGTGAGATTTAAGATCAGGGTGCTATAGGCCTTGTATTGCATGTCTTGAAGTCTCCCCTTCTCCTTTTCATCGGCCTCAGGTTTTTCTTTGGCATCATTGCCATCTTTCAAGACATCCCATAGACCTTGTTGCATCAAGATAGCCTTCATCTTCATCCTCCATAGCCCAAAGTCGTTTCTGCCGGTGAACTTCTCCACCTCGAACTTGGCCGTGGACATTTCTCGAACAAATGGTGGGCAATCGCCAAGATCGGCTCAAATAACAAATCTCCCGGACTTCTACTCGCCCAGAAAACCAACCAAGAAAACGTCTTCAACGTTTCCCACAGACGGCGCCACTTGTTGGGTCGTGATGCCTCCGATCTCACACTCACTCAATACGAGAAAATAAAGCACACAACGATGTAACATGGTTCGGTGATAAACCACCTACGTCCACGGAGAAGATGACCGGAATCTTATTGATGAACAACTCTCAAATACAATGAACTCACACGCACAATTCAATCACTCCAAACTAATCGCAAGCTAGAGCAATAATCTCCTAATTGTGTATGTGTATTGTGTATTCTCCCTCTGCTTTACAACTGAACACCTATCGAGCTATATATGTGAGATAAAGAAGAAAACAACTTAACTAACTTCATTTCCCAAAGTTAGTTATAACCGCCAATTTCCAACGGCTAGTTCCAGCTCCCAAAAACCGAGCTTCCTCTGCTTCCTTTCTTGATCCCTTCCTTGAGCTTCAACGGCTCTATCACTCGATCAAATCTCCACCTTGCTGTGAAAGCTGAGTTATGCAAGAATGATAGTTTGATGATACAAGAATGATAGTTTGATTATGCAAGAATGATAGTTTGCATGGACACACATTCACAGAAATCGTGGAAGGGATTGATCCCACGAAACCAGAACGCGACAAATCAAGGTGTCTCAGATATTTGAGACGATGGAATTGATTAGGAATCTCACTTGTGCTGAAGTCATTCCATCGGAGGCTTAGCTCTGAGTACAGATATGTCAACTGGAAAAGGGTCGATGACTCACCAAATCCGCGGGAGATTCGCTCGCTGTCGAGGAACAAACTGATGACACGACCAGCACCATCGCATTCCATGCCACCCCAGTCGCAACAATCATATGTTTGATTCCATGTCACCAAATTCTGAGATCGAGAAGAATTGAATACTAATTCACTCTTGAGGTCAAGTAACAATTTTTTTTTATGATCGAGGCATCGGGCATCGACAAATATTATGAAGAAGACTAAGAATAGGAGCGAATAAATTGCCATTGCAAAGAGAATAATGCATTCCTAACTTGAGTTGATGCATCTCTACTATGAAATGAAGACTGCTAATTACCAATGGCAGGCCTAGACAGAGCAGTGGGGTACCTAAAATTTTCAACGGTATTTTCTTATCTTTCTAATAAGAAAAAAAATAATTAAAATTTCTGATTATAATTTTAGATTTGGTCTGACATTGTTGGTAGAGGTTGAAAATTTTATGATTTTTTAAGTTTAGGCTCATTAGGTCATCACGTCAACCTCTACTGGATCATACGGCCGCAGTGAATCCGTCAGTGCCCGACCTCGCCAGTCACCAAGGCGCACCGTGCAAACCATATCATCGCCGAATGCACACCACATACGGCCGCCGTCTCCTAAATAATCTTAATCGATTGTGTTCTTACAATCCTACCTGGTCCAGCTCCATAGGTTTAAGGATACCAGCTATTGTATCGATATACGGCCAATGGGGTGGTGACACGTCACTCCTGATCAACATAATCAGACAAGCTTGGGCGGCAAAAATGTTGATCTTCTTGAAAATGTCCTAACACTAAGAAAAATGTCGCTTTCTCGACGAAGACAACATTCCAAAGGAATAAAAAGTGAATCTTAATTGCAAATATGAAGCTGTCATCACCTCGTTATAGCCGGCAACTAGCAGAATGCGACATGTTTTTAACAAATATTTAACAAACAAACATCATACAAAATGTGGAAAATTATTGAAAAAAATGGCATAGAACATACTGAGTGAGAAGAGGCTAATGGCAATGGCCACTATGGAGGAAGAATCCCTACAAAATTCTCTACACTTTGATAAGAAGTGTGGTTTCGATTCGCAAACCGGAATCTATCATTCCTCGGTTCGCCTCAACGAACATCAAAAGATCCCAACTCAGCCTAATCTTGACATAGCCACATACGTGTTGTCGCATTTCCCTCCACCGGAGGAGGCTGAGAGGCGTGTTGCGCTCATTGACTCCGATACCGGCCACCGCGTCACCTATGCTCAGCTCCAGCGGTCCATAACCCGCCTGGCTGCTGGTTTGCATCACGGGCTTGGGGTGAGGAAGGGCGATGTGGTGTTCGTCTTGTCGCCTAACTCGCTGCTGTATCCAACCATATGTCTCGCTGTGCTCTACATCGGTGCCGTCATCACCACTGCTAATCCGGTTAATACTGAAGCGGAGATCATCAAGCAAGTGCGTGATTCAGGTGCAATCCTAGCCATTGCTGTACCCTCGGAGATTTCCAAGCTGTCTTCGGCTGGAGTGCCTGTTCTCCATACTTCGCGTGGTGCAGGAGGCGGTCATCTTTCTGTTGAGGAGCTGATCGAGAACTGTGAAGCTTTGGAGATTACAGAGGCAAAGCCGAATCAGTCCGAGACGGCAGCAATTTTGTACTCGTCGGGGACTACCGGAACGAGCAAAGGAGTGGTATTGACTCATTCCAACTTCATCTCAGTTGTGACAATGATGAAATGGTCTACCCAAGTATCCAAGGCCAGTGATGATGTGATCTTATGTTTCATACCTATATTTCACATCTACGGCCTAGTATTTTTCGCGCTGGGATTGTTCACCACGGGCAACACGGTCGTGCTAATGAAAAGATTCGATTTCCAAGCAATGCTTGAAGCTATTCAGAAATACAAGGTGAACAACATACCTGCTGTTCCACCAGTGATTCTTGGTCTGGTTAAGCATGATACAAGAAGGCATGACTTAACTTCCTTGCGACGAGTGGGATCAGGAGCGGCGCCACTGAGCAACGAGGTGGCTGAGGCATTCAGGAAGAAGTTCCCTTGGGTTGAGCTTAGGACAGGCTACGGATTAACTGAGTCTTGCGGAGCTACTACCTACTTTGCTACTGATAAGGAGGCAAAGGCTCGCCCTGGCTCATCAGCAAGACTGCTCCCGTATTTCAGTGCCAAGGTGGTGGACCCCGAGACTGGAGTGGCGCTTCCGCCTTTCAGGGAAGGAGAACTCTGGTTAAAGAGCCCAAGTGTGATGAAAGAGTACTTGGGAAATAAGGAGGCAACTGCTGTAACTTTTGATTCGGAAGGTGGCTTAAAACAGGCGACCTTTGTTACTTCGATGATGAAGGATACATTTATGTCGTCGACCGGATCAAGGAATTGATCAAGCACAATGGTTATCAGGTATTATTTAGTCACAACATCTAATAAAAGAGTGTTTCCATTTAAAACTACAGTTTAGATAACTAAACTGCTGCCATAATGCAGGTGGCTCCAGCAGAGCTGGAAGCAATACTAATAGGCCATCCCGAAATAACCGATGCAGCAGTCATACCGTGTGTTTCCATATACCTTCAATTAACCCCTTCCCCATCCCCAAAACACAAACACACACAAAGTGCAGAGACGCAAAAAATGAAATATACGGAATAATCTATACATGTTGAGTTTATGTAATATTCTAACGCGGTAAGAACATTGTGCAGGCTTGAAGATGAAGCTGCAGGACAAATACCTGTCGCATGTGTGGTCAGAGCAGCAGCTGATAAGTTAACAGAAGATCAAGTCATACAATTCATTAATAGCCAGGTATTCACGAGACCAGCTCTTCTGTCCCTTCTGCTGAAACATGATTAAAACAATCAGAAACTATATCGACGATTCGCAGGTAGCGCCATACAAAGCGATTAGGAGAGTAAGTTTCATCAATGCCATACCGAGGTCTGCTGCTGGCAAAATTCTGAGAAGGCAATTGATATCACAGAGTAAGCAACAGATGCCTTCCAGATTATGAAGTAGCTAAGAAGCATCCTGAACTCGCAGTGGGAGGAATCTTCATCTGAATTTTCAAATCGAATCATTGTGTTTCTATATATATCATGACTATCTCCAAAATAAAGAGACTGCAATGTCAAAATCTGTAATAAAAAGGTGGTTCTAGCAGCTCAACTCTGTTCAAACTACCTTCCAATAGTAAGCATTGCCTAAGAAGTGTCCAAAAAGTATATTCTCGAGCTGCGCATAATGTTGTTATTCATTTTAATTGGAAGTTTTACATTGAAGATAAAGACAAAATGAATGAATCTAAATGTTTAAAAGTCACAAAAAATTACAAAAAGACTAGTGATTTGTGTTGTTCCAAAGTATTTCAAGAGAAACAAAAGTTGCGTGAATGGGGTGAAGATAATCCATTTCATATATAGTTTTCTACGCAAAGACATTCTACAATGGGAAAAAGTACTTCAAAATTCACTCCATCAAGCATAGTGATTGCAGTCGGACAATCATCACGTTTATGGACTCGACTGCCCTTGGCAACTTCATCTGTTCTGAGCAACTAGCTTATCCAGCAACCCACTTCCAGATACCACCAGATCGCTGCTTCTGGACTTCTGCGTGCTCCATATCACTTTCAAGTGCAGATTTTTCCATCCTAAGTGCTTGAACTTCCTCTTCTAATGATGGAAGTGATTCAAGCACCTTCTGCAGCTCTGCTATTTGTGCCTGGAAATGACGTAAGATATCGATTAATTAGATATCAGCCAGAACAATTATTATATCAGTCATCCTCGGCGGGATGGGGGCAAGTTCAACAGAGTTGACATGACCCAAAAAAAAAAGAAGAGAGGATGCAGATAGTTGTATGACCTCTAGGTTGGCACATCTTGACCTCTCCTGAATAAGCTGTCCTTGCACCGAATGTAATTCCTGCATCCAGTTCTCGATGATAAATATTTTTTTACAGCAACAATGATGCAAAGAGTTTTAAACAATATTCTGGCACCTAACCTTGGAAAACTCAGCATGATTTCCATTTATCTCTTCAATCTTTGTCTTGATAGCAGAGTTGTCAGCTGTTATCTCAGTAAGTGACAATTCCAAAGCCTTCTTTTCCTCTTTGAGTGAGTTAATTTCAGCTGAGATATCCTTCTGGGAGGTATCCACTGGGATTATCTTAGAATTTGAATCTTCTTTTTCACTGAAACTCGACAGTTCAGGTTTTGCCAAGGCATATGCAGTAGTTACGGAAGCAGCGGCAGCGGCCGCTGCTGGTGATTGCAAAATCTTAGGTTGCAAATAATCCCTAGGTTTGACCCTCATAGCAAACACCTATACACGAAAGGATACACCAACCCTACTGGTTAGTTTGAGTTAAAGCAGTAGGAAAACAGGAAAGTGAAAGTATTGAAAAAACAAATAATGTAAATGATTAAAAGAAAAGGTAGAAATGAAGAAGTATCCCTCACAGCATACACGTAACTATACAAAAGATTTTCATATTTTACTTAGAGGTTGTTTGGGTACTGCACAGATAGAACTTACTATGATAAAAGATATATATAAGCTTCAAGACTCAAGATCTTTGCCAAAACACCCCACTCATACACAAACACAAATAAATTATTTTTTCTCATATACTCCCTCTGTCTGCCATTAGGAGTCCCATTCCTTGGCGGCACGGGTTTTAAGAAGTGTTAAGAAAAGTGGGTAGAAATAAGTTAGTGGAATATGAGTCTCACTTGTATATATTAGTTTTAAATGAAATGTGAGTGGAATGAGTTAGTGGAATGTGGGACCCTATTACCATTTAAGGTAAAAGTGAACCGGGACTCCTATTCGCGGACGGAGGGTGTAACATTTTATCATCATACTTCCCATTTTTCTGTCCCCATGGCCCATGGTAAACTTACATGTCCCATAAAATAGACATACTTCTATCATATAAAGATGGAACTTCTCTTAATTGTAAAACAAACAAATAGACAAATTCACCAACATCTAATTGTAATCACTCTTGGTATGAAGGTAGATCTTGTACAATCACAAAAAAGTACCTCGTTGTGATACTTCCCATTATAGCCGCCATACGTGAACAACACGTTCTCACTCCCAAGTGATGCAGATGCAATGCTGAGACCCTGTTTTATGTTTCACATTACAATCTCATGCAAACAATAAATATATTTAATACCAGTTCTGCAATCTATAGATACAGCTCAAATGACAATATGACAAATTAAATACACACAGCCAGTGAAGTACCTCACTAGCTAGTGGATCTCTTCCCTTCACAGAAGTAACCACAGATACAGCAAGCTTTGACATATTTATAACAATGGTCTCTGGGGAACCTGCAAGAAACATGGTGTGTTTCACAACTAGTCATAGAAAAACAGAAGCACAGACTAATGTGAGAAGGAAATTGAAATGTTATGACAAAACTCGACCCTATATTAGATTTCACCCACCACTTTTGTTATCTCCACCACCAACTATATACCAATTTCCATCAACTGCAACACCAGCATGACCAGCCCTAGGAGCAACCACATCACCCTGCAATTGTGGTTTGGACCATTCCATCTACAATAAAAGAATTGCAGTCCATTTAATATTCATCTTATTAGCAAGTAACAATCAGGTATTCAAGAAAACAAATCCCAAGGACCTTACCCCCTCCTGCAAATCAAATGCCTTTAGTTTATTACATAAGGTCTAGAAAAATAAGGATCTTTTTATTATCTTAATATTTAAAGGAAATATTGTGGACAAGTTGTAGTTTCCTCATCCGCCATGATCCAAAAAATTACCTACATTTGCCTTGGGGGGGGGGGGAGAAGAAATATGTAACTCAGTCCCACAACGGTATCGAACAACATATGCAATTAACTAAATTAGTTGGGTCACATGAGTTACAAATCATTTCTCCCATTACTATTGTTTGGTAGTCCTAAAATATGCAGTAAACTAACAGAGCTTGGAGATACATTTAACAAGAAAAGATAATCATTTGAATGTAACAAGAAACAAATAAACAGGCATATGAACATTTGTGATAAAAAAAAATAGAGATGTTTTGAAAACAAACTCCATGTATGCATAGCACATAGCAACACTTGGCCACAACCTGATTTAGTTTACGACTTTCCAAACAGTAAAAGGAGTCCCTTGGGATGAAAAACTAAACTCAACCAAGAAGCAATATGCTAAAGATTCACTTGCATATGGATTTCTATTTACTCAGTTAATTACTTCTTATAAGGAAAATTGGGAAAGTTTGCTCGCATGTCATTACTGAGGCTGGATCAACATGGACAGAAATATAATGGAAAGAAGAAGGTAGGCTCACTGTTTCTAAGTCCAGCACATGAAGGTCATTGTAAAAGACTGAATGAGAGCATCCACCGAATATGAAAAGATAGCGATCGGCATGTAGAGCAGCTGCATGATCAAATCTAGGGGATGGAGGTATCTGTCTGTCAAAGTAAAAAACAAATATTAATTGGAATTCATTGATGAAATGTATATAGAAATCAGCAATTTGAGTAGATACAGTAACGCATTGATTAGATAAAGTAACGTACGTGGTCTCAACAGCACTCCATGTTTTTGTCTCCAAATCAAGAACATGAACATCATTTAGTAATCGTCTATGGCGGTCTTCTCCACCAAACATGATAATTTTAGAACCAAACTGTGTAACAGACTGCCCACTCCGAGCTACCTAATGAAATACCATGATAATGCCTAACAATTACATCATTGAAGGAAAATAAATAAATAATAAACATACATACAGTGTCCACTCTGAGCTGCCAAATGAAACACCATAAGAACACTTAATAGTTACATCTGTGAGGCAAAAACGAACCCCCAAGAAAACATTTTATACAAAATTAGAAACTACATAAACTTTGTTTTATCCACATGACTCATATTAGCAAACAAGGGGCACGTTTAGTCGATGAATGGAAAACTAATACTCCCTCCGTCCCACAAAAGATGTCACACTTGTGGGACAGCACGGGATTTTAGGAGGTTTTGTTTCGTGTGTTAGATGGAGAGAGAAAATATAATTTTTATATTAATGTGAGAGAGAACTTTTTCCAAAAATGGAAATGTGACATCTTTTGTGGGACGAACAAAAAAGGAAAGTGTGACATCTATTATGGGACGGAGGGAGTATGACAAAGACAAAACTTTTAATGCGAAATCAAAGAATCAGTTTACCGGAATATTTCCGAAGGTCTCAACAACACCGCAAGTGTATGATTCAAGATCAATGAACCGCACTAAAGAGTATATAGAAAAGACATAAGAGTCAGTACTGGATGAAAAAAAAAACAAATTAAACAAAGACAAAAATGTTAGTTCAACATAATCAAGAGTTTAGCATAGTAGATCTTAAAAACAAACCTACGACGGTGTCACCACTCTCCTTTGTGAGGCCAGCAAGAAGAAGTAGTCTTCCATTCCACACAATCTGCAGTTGGGAAATTAACTCTATAGATCAATTAGATATATTAAAATATAAACTAATATTACTTCAAAACTATCATGGCTATTTGCAGCCTAAAATTAGAAAATATGATGAATGGTAAAGGAGGAGGGCATATAAAATGCATAAAAGATGAAATATCCAAACTGATTACCATGCTGTGACCCGAGGTTGCTGGGAAAGCTCCAAGTTTGGCACCATCTGTACTTTTATCATCATTGGCTTCCATGTTCAGTTTGATACTTGACCACATCAAGTTCTTCAGATCGAACACCTAAAATTATACGGAAAAATTAATAAAACATAAACCCCAATCAAAAATTCATGAGTTGTAAGCAAGGAACAGTTAGCAATACCTGTATATCAGATAGGTATCTACCATTGCGGCTTCCACCCATAACGTATAACTTCTCTCCCAATACTGTTGCAGCATGCTGTAAGGCAAGAACAAATATATATTGGGAAAAAGTACATTAAACATATTTGTAAATAGCAATCAACGTTTACAAATTTACAGCTTTTTTCAATAAAATGAAAGCAGAAGAGAAACTTAAAATAGGAAAAGGACGGTTGAAAATCCAGAGAGTTCAATTTTCTAGATAACTTTACCTTGTACCGAGCAGCAGGCCGCTGGCCATCTACCGGGAGCGCTGCCCACTGTTCATGGTTTAAATCCAAATGCCAACTTCGATTGTCCATTCCCATTGCAGGTGTCCTGCCACACCAGAAAAATTATCAGTTCGGAGAAAAAACAAGCATTAGTTACAGTAGTACACATAATCTATCTTTTCTAGACTAAGAACCTAAAAATGAGAGAAAGTATAGCTATTTATTATTGAGGTTCGAAATGCAGCTTACCAAATCTATATCTCAATAGATAGTAAATTTGGTTACATTTTCCAAACAATATAAGAAAAAATTTGGTTACATTTTCCAAACAATATAAGAAAGGAATGATCAGCAAATTTCACGAAGTTTCAAATCCCAAGTTAACTCTAATTTCTCAGTTTCACAATGTACATAATTGGAATACTCCCATTCAGCTGTGGAGTGAGCTAATTCGAATTCAAAGCAACACACTCAGCTGGATTAAAACTCCGTACACGGTCATCAAACTCCAAAGCACACTTACAGCTGTGATTAATTAGATCCAGCCACTGATCAAAACCAAGTATCACAATCACAAAATTCTCATGATCGACGCTCATTTCCCGGTCTTCAAATTTCGAAAATTCACATGATAGATCAACAATACGCAATAATCAAAACGACAAAACAAAAATCATCGCATGAAATGCCGCCAAAAAACACAGAAATTGATCAACTACAGGGGAAAAAATTCAGAATTCGAAACAGCAGAAAGCTTACGAGAGAGGTAGGGAATCGGATCCGCGCAGTGGAGAGAGATCGGACGGCTGAGATCGCCCGATCTCGAACCGGGACAAATGGAGCAGATCGAGGCACCGACGAAACCGAAATTTACAAAGCGGTTGAGCTCTGGTTTTAATGGATGAGGGATTTTTTTCCGAACAATATGTTGATAATTGATAATTTGGTGCAAGTCAAAGGGGTATAATTGTCATTTGGATAACAATTTCCATTTTATAACAATGCTTTCTTATATGTGGGTTACAATCATCCTTTTTTCAAATTAGTACAATGCTAGATTATACAAAAATAAATAATTCGAATTACTTCATTGGGGTTGTTTATTTGTGAGAATTATATCTGGAAAATTAACGAGTAATTAACAAAATCTTAACATGATTTTAAATTATCAATCATATTTTACTAGTATTATTATTAGCAATCAATAATTAATTATATTGATCTTAATGTAATTGTTAAACTATATAATAATAATATAGTAATAATAATAATAATAATAATATAAGTTAATTCATTTATTATAACAATTATTAAGAAAATATTAATTTAATTTTAAAATTATGATTTCGATTGTTATTATTATTATTACTGCTTCAATTAGTACACCTATTAGTTAATTCAGTTATTATAACAATTACTTAGTTGAACATAAATTAAAAATCCTACCAATTTTCTTTGATATTTTCAAACACATGACAAATGATAAGTAATTTATTAGGAATCATGTACCTTGAAATTATATTCCAATAGATCATAATCTTTAATAGTAAAATTAATTGGCCTTTTGGAGGAAATCGGATTTATGAGACTTTTCTCACGATACATAATTTTCCATTTTATTACATTCCCAACTTTGGCCATAATTTAGGTATGTAGTGTTTAAAATTTCAAGAATAGGTAGTTTGGTATTAAGTTTGACAAATCAGTGAGGTTTGTTATAATTCCATAATAAAATAACTTAATTAATTACAGTACCAAATTTAGTCAAATTCTGATTATATATAACAGTCTGATTTAAATAACTAATCCATTGTTCTACTGGTCTTTTTAATCTCAGCCCCACGATTTTATCATCCGACGGTTAGATTGATGCCACGTGCCATTATATAATGTAGATTTTCAGTTGAATAATGCACACCGACTAATAATGCATCATTATAGTGTAATAATGCAGATTTTCAGTTGAATAATGCACACAGACTAATAATGCAAATTTTTCGTCAAATAATGCAGATAATCACAACCATCCAATTCAAGGATCCAAGGACTGTGATTAAAAAGAACATGGGACTGAAAAGCTGCGAATGACCTTAACACACCCATATATATATATATATATATGGGCAAACAAGAAAATCATGATTTGGTGATAATTGAACCCATTGCAAAAAAATATGGGCAAATTAATTTTCTATCTAATAATTCAACCGAGTAATAACGAACCCTAATGCACCAAATGAATTCAAACTCTCATTTTTTTCAATTTTCTAGACTGATATGAGACAATTTATAACAAAATATATCCCTTCAACAGCTCATGTGCATAAATTTTACATGAACAAAGATAGAATGCATGTCAAGTACAACTACTACACAAATGATAGAAGCTTGGGAGAAGTGCAGATGCAAGATCAACCACCAGTTCAATAAGGCATACGATGATACAATCGGTCAGACTAATCACGGTCAGCATCTTCGATCTCTTCATCCTCAGGCACACCGCGGAGATACAGAACATTATTGCATCTGCACAAGATAACCCAAAAAGATTTCATCAGCTAACTGTATTTCTCTGAGAACTATATTGCTTCGTAAAGCCCAACTGCTGAACAGAATATTCACAACTTAAGTAATAAATTCCTCAAAGGAACAAATGTTCATATGAAAAATTAAGACATACTGTATTCTATGAGAACTGAGATAGTGAGAAGTAATAGTAGTTTGTGCGAAGTATATTAATCTATCTAGTTTCATCCAAGTATGTGTATGTACTTAGAAGATGATTGGAGAGAAGATGAATGGAACCTGATCAAGATTTCTCCAAGGCTTCCAGTGCACTGCCCATCAATGTATTCCTCAGCATTCGCAAGCTACAAAAATAAATGATTAAGCATTAATAGCTATATGTCAAACAATTTTGACCGTTTTAAGGTAAACCACTCAATTGGATAAAATACTATCAAGCTATATAACCAACAGATTATGTCCTTATTCAGTTTCTACATTCAATATAAAAATATTTGCTTGTATAACATAAGTTTAGAACAGTGAAGCTTCAAATTTTTCCTGTAAATAAATGCTATAGCAGAAACTAGCCCAACAAAATTCACATCCATTTAGATGGGGAGTGAATTTATGCAGGGAATTACTAATTGTCAGGTGTAGGACGGAAGTTCCCACTTTCCACTACAGAAACATTCCATCAAAATAAAAAAGAACATACATTTTCATGTCAGAGTATAACCTACAAGCTAGGTAATTGTCATATTTCTCATCACATCCAAATTCGTACTCCCTCCGTTCCATGTTAATAGAGTCATTTTTCTATTTTGGGAAGTTCCAAGTTAATTGAGTCATTTCTATTTTTGGCAAAAAGTAATTCTCCCTTTTACTTTATTCTCTCTTCATCTCTCTTACTTTCTTCTCTCTTACTTTTTTCACTATTCATTTAACACACTATTATTAAACTCCGTGCCAAAAAGAAATGCCTCTATTAACAAGGAACGGAGGGAGTATCAAGTACTGTTGTTGTGAGTTAATATACAATGTAGCAAATTATAGGTTGATGTTTTAATACAGTACTAGGTACCTGCAAGTTCATGTATGAATCCACAGAGACGAGGAAACCTGGAACACAACAGAAATAGAAAATTAATCTTCTCAGTGATATAAGAATGCCAAATATTTAATATATGAAGGAGAAAAGATAAGAGTAATGAAGAGGTATTCATATTATTAGAAAAATCAATCCCAAAACTTTAGTAACCTTTGTATTCCATTCCCCATTTGAGTTTGACCATGACAGGCTTCCCAGTCAAATTGTTCAAGAAAGGCTTGGGGTTAACTGGCACGGTCTGCAAGCAACAACCAAAAATATTTCAGAACACAGAAATTTATCATTATGCCCACACACAGATAATCTCTGCATACCATATCAAGTTGACACAATGGACCAAGCCATGCTGACTTTGTGAAACCAAGAAAGATGCAAACTAAACCCGAAAAGAAAATTGGCAGTCTTTCACTCCTACCAACTAATTATCCTTGATGCAATGGCATGGGGTTTATCTCTAAAGCAGGAATATGAGTTGACAATACAAGCTGGAAATAAATAGTGTTTTGGGCATACTTAACCTAAAAGAATCTACACCTAAGAACAGGTATGTAGATACATACATCACCTAAACCTAAGTATGCAGTAAAAACAGTGAAAAGCAAGATGAAACTCATCTCCACTCAATAACCATAAGTCGAAATACGGACTGCAATGAAAGACGGCATTAACATTGGCGAGTTTTGGATCGTAAAGCTGAGGTTAAAACTCCTCAATGTCAAACACTACGAGTCTATGAGCTATCCAAAGGTAAAAAAACAAACAAAAAATGTAATCATTTCAAACAGAAAGCAGAAACTCAATCAACTCATTATTTAACTCAATTAAGTTGCTCAATCACAGTGCATTTTCAGAAACCCTTGAATTTTCGCCTTTTCTTCACAGCAAAAGCAAGAATTCAAACGAATCCCCTATCTCGTATAATAACACGCTATTCATCAGAAAAATGAAAACAAGCGTCGTAAGCATATAAAACCGAAGCAGAAAATGGAAATTCCAAACCCCCTATATCCACCCCTCCCCCCAATTTTGCCCTCTTCGTTATTTTTTCTAGCCTTCCATTTCATGAACGGTTAGATCTGAATAAACATACACAAACACACAATCAATAAAGTGAATATGGAGGGGAGCTTACCGCCATGGGAGAAAATTTCTTGAGCTGGGAGGGTTTAGGGTTTTGGAGATTGACAGTGGCGAAACCGACGACGTATCGTCGTAGTATATATGGAGAAGGGTATAAATAGCAAGTAGGAAAGAGTATAACTATAAGGCCCGCCCCCAACAAAGTGTAAATTTAGATTAGGGTAAACTGATTCTCAAATTTTATAAGAGCGTCAGCAATCGCGGACGTCCACGCGGAATTCCCACCATTGCGCGTCCCAGGCATAGATACGAAATTCTGCGAAGGAATTCGCAGTTCCACGGTGTTCCGCGGAATTCCGTGGAGAATTCCGTGCGGACGTCCGCCACGCCCGAGGAATTCCGCTTTTTTTCGTTAAATGTTTTTTTTCGATTCCTATATATACATCCCGTTGAACTTCATTTCATTTGCACCACTTGTATTAATAAGTTTCTCTCTCTCAAAATACCTTTTTTAGTAATTATGTATTTTTTTTAATGAAGTATGGTTTTTTTTTAAATAAAGTGGATGCATTTTCTCCGTATTCGCGTCGAAATTTTAATTCCGTAAATTGTTTAATTTCGAAAATTGTATAATTTGTGAATTTATGAATTTTTTTAATGTTGGAATTCCGTCGGGAATTCCGCAGGGAATTCCGCTACTGTGCAGTGGGAATTCCGTATGACTTGGCATAGCAGTGGGAAGTCCGTATGACGTGTTTTTGGGAATTCCGCCGGGAATTCCGCTCCACTGCTGATGCTCTAAAGTTAGATTTATTATGGTAATATTATTCATAGTATTTTTTTAACTAAGTAACTTTGTTTTATTTGAATTAATAACATCGTATAACTCACCAGCAATGATGTTCATTTATAATTTTACAATTGTGGTATCAGATAGAATTTCATCATAGAATAATTATGAAACAAATTCAAAATTCTTACTTTTCTCGATTGAAAATAGTACTCCGTGTATACCCCTTAAATAAGGGTATTGTTCTATTAACAAATATAATCCTTTGTTTAAAATATATACACTTCAATATTTATGTACAGTCTATTTGTAAGCCCAATGGCCAATTTTATTAATTATCATAATTTTTGTTGCCAAATCCAATATTATTGCACAGTAATAATGTTAATAAGGAGTGCTAATATTAAAAACAATTGGGCCAAGCCTACTAGTTTGGAAGGCAAAATGATAATGACCCAATCCAGTTTAATTGTATTGGGCTTGTTGCGATATAGCTTCACGAGTTAGGCTATAGTAATAATAAAACAATATTTTATTTATTTATTTTTAGATCAATACAAACAAAATTGAGTATATACCTTCTTTGTTACTGAGGTTATATCAAAGTTAAATTACAAAATATGTACAGATTTTGTGAACTTTACTGAAAAAACAAATGTATTGTGATAAAAGAAAAACATCTTATCAATTGATTTAAACATGATAAACTCAACATAATATTTGAATGAAAAAGTATGATTATTAAGGAGAATTCTCCTAGCAGAAGGAGTTTTAAATCTAATATTTGGAATAAAAAATTGCACATCGTTTAGAAGAAAAAAACGTGTCATGAATATATATTTGAATTTCATTAATTAGTATATTTACGAACTATGTTTATGCATTAACAATAAACAAATACACTTAGACAAATTCATGCGCAATTAGAGATATGATTAAGACATGCCGACACATTGATCGAAAATTGTCAATTTTGACCTTAATTGATTTGTTCAAACAATGAAATGAACTAATCGAAAACGCGCAATAACAATTTCGATAAATACTACTAACACATAAATGCTTATAGTATTAATTAATAATGGTGTGTGATGAGTCCGCGAATTATTGATGATGATGAATGCTCGTAAAAATAAATTACGACACGGAAATTTTACGTGGTTCGATTTACTGAGGTAAATCTACGTCCACGGGGAGAAATGGGGGCAGGTTTGTATTGCTTGATCTGCGAATTACAGCTTACAACACAGACTTGCTATATGACTTTTTCTCTAGAGAGATTCTAACCTCTCATATCAGATCTAAGTTCTATTTATATATGGAACTAAGATCGTGGCTTGCATCTCCACCCTAAGTCGTGGATGTCGTGTAGGTCATGGCCTAAGATCGTGGATGTAGCGTAGGTCATGGCCTACGATCGTGGCCTGAGTTGACACCACGTGTACGTGGGTGTGTTGGACATCCTGTATGGGTCCACTAACTCCTTGTTCGGTCGAATACTGAGACCGAACTGCTTTGGTTGCCGATCTTTGAGTAGAGCTTGATGCCGACCTGAGAGCAGAGCTTGATTGGTTGGCTTTTACCGAGCTGTAGGCTGAGGCCGAACTCTTTGGTAATGCCGAACTCATACTCCTGCTTTGGTTGCCGATCTGAGAGTAGAGCTTGATAGGTTGGCTTTTACCGAGCTGTAGGCTGAGGCCGAACTCTTTGGTAATGCCGAACTCATACTCTTCCTTGGGCTTTGGGCTGATGGGCCGTCATTGCTGTGGGGCTTGTTTAGTACGCACCCCATCACAAAGAATTCCACTATAATTGATTTCAACCTCAAATTCAAAACCGATACATTGGTGGTTGACATTAAAATCATAGTGTGTACGTAATATATACTCTACAATCATTAATTATACAGTGTGATTAGTGACAGATCCAAATTCAAAAATAAAAATAGCAGATTTTATGTCTTTGGGATAACGTTAAAGGCATATGAATAGGACGAACATGGAAATTTTACGTGTAGATAAGGGCTAATTAGTCGTAGGGGTGCCCCGTGGAATATATATTGTATGCAGACATAATTTAAAAGAAAAAAAATTGTGATGACTTGAAATCTCGACTATAGTATCATTTGTTATTCTTAAATAATTGATTTTTTTCATTTTCTGCCCAAGAATAATTAACCTTGAAATATATGAAAAATTTTATAATAGATTGAGCGGTGGGTGACATTTTTTTTATTGGTGGGTGACAACAAAATCATATAATGTGTAACAATATGAAATCATATTTGTATATAAACAAAGATATATGTAGGCATTTACCAACTGTAAAGTGAAGTAAGCATGGGAGAGAGAGGCATGTGGCACACAAATAAAACTTGAATTGAGAAGACATTTGTCAATCATTGTAGAAGACTATACCCAAAACCAATACCTTTTTCACTTATGAACAAAAGCATGCTTATGAAGGAAAGCCCCACTAACCTACTCACATTCTAGACAAGGAATTTTGGTTGGTGTGTATGAGAGAGGAGTGAGAGAGAGAGCGGTGCAAAATCAGAACCGTAAATTTATTTGTCAGGTTGATTATGGTTCTGTTTTTCTTCGAATTATGAATTTAATTGTCAAGTCGATTATACATGGTTCTGTTTTTCTACGAATCGAAATTCACCCCAGATCCTTAAATTAGATGGATTTTGTTTTCCTTAAAATATCATAGGGTTCCTGATGAATCTGCGAATTTTTGACGGTGATGAATGCTCGTAAAAATAAAGGAATATCAACACACAGAGATTTACGTGGTTCGATTTACTGAGGTAAATCTACGTCCACGGGAAGAAAAGAGGGCAGAGTTGTATTGCTTGATCTGTTTTCTACAGCTAACAATACAGACTTGCTATTTGCTATTTTCTCTCTAGAGAGCTTAACAGAAGTTAACAGAAGGAGATTATCTATCTGACCTAGGTTCTATTTATACATTGAACCAAGATCGTGGCATGCAGCATAGGTAGTGGATGTCGTGGAGGTCGTGGCGACCTTGCATGGGTCCACTATCCTGCATGAGTTAATGACTGCTTGACACCACTAAATAGATCGTCGGTGTAGCGGAGGTGGAAATCTTGCATGAGTCCACTATTCCTAGTTCGGTCGAATACTGAGACCGGACTGCTGAATTATTGCCGAGCAGCTTTTGCCGATCTGAGAGTAGAGCTTGATGCCGACCTGAGAGCAGAGTTTGATTGGTTGGCTTTTACCGAGCTGTAGGCTGGGGCCGAACTCTGTGGTTGTGCCGAACTGAACTCTTGAGTCATGCCGGACTGATACTCTTTAGCCATGCCGAACTGATACTCTTTCTTGGGCTTTACTGCTGTTGGCTGTTAGTATTTTTAGTACGTACTCCATCACTACCCCCCCCGAAAAGTGAAGTGAATCACTTCGGCATTCTGGATAAAGGTACGGGTAAGTTGATGTTTGTCCTCGGTCTGATGAAGTGAACTCTTCTTTGACCGGACTTGGTTTGTGTCCTAATTTGGCGAGTTTTATCGCTCGGATCGAACTTTCCGTTGTCCTAATTTGGGGATCGGACTTTCCCTTGTCCTAATTCGGCGAGTTTTATCGCGTGGATCGGACTTTCCCTAGTCCTAATTCAGGCAAGTTTTATCGCGAGAATCAGACTTTTGTTGCAGTTCGTTTCAGACGAAGTGCTTGATTCTTAAGCTGAATTGTGGTCTTGTATCCTCTTTAGAAGCTTGACTTCACAATCGTTGGCTTATTGCAGCTCGTTTCAGACGAACTGCTTGTTTAAGCTGAATTGTGGTCTTGTATCCTCTTTAGAAGCTTTGACTCACAATTGTTTAGCTTGTATATGTTCTAAGAAGGGGATCAGCCTTCGAAGAACAAGATACCTCAGTAACATTTGTAAGAGACGACACACAGAGACAGACAAAACACACAGACAAAACGCACAGAGACAAATAAAGACCAAGCAACCAAATAAAGCACATTGAGCAAACAGGACTCAAGACTGACTGACCGGACTGTCTCTTACAAATGGAACTTTTTGAGGTTGAAATGTGCCATGTTCGGGGTACCTGTTCTCCTGACATGTGAGCCAATTTGTAAGACCCTTTGCCGAGGACTTCTGACACCCGATACGGACCTTCCCATGTGGGTTCGAGCTTGCCCAGCTTTTCTGCTCGGCTTACTTCGTTGTTTCTCAGGACGAGATCTCCCACTTGAAATTGCAGCTTCTTCACCCTTTGGTTGTAATACCGGGCTACTTGCTCCTTGTACTTGGCTGCTTTTATGCATGCCAATTCTCTTCTTTCTTCGGCAAGATCTAGCTCGGCTCTCAGTCCGTCGTCATTCATTTCTGCTGAGAAATTTAGAGTTCGGGGACTGGGTATGCCGATCTCCACCGGAATCACGGCTTCAGTGCCGTACCAGACTGTACGGAGTTTCACCGTTGGAGGTTGTGGGTGTAGTTCGGTAGGACCATAGGACTTGAGGGAGATTTTCTACCCATTGTCCTTTGGCTTGTTCTAACCGAGCTTTTAACCCTTTCACCAGGATACGATTTGTTACCTCCGTTTGTCCGTTTGCTTGTGGATGAGAGACCGAAGTGAACCGCTGTTGAATATTCAGCTCTTGGCACCAATTCTTGAACGTCTTGTCGGTGAACTGAGTCCCGTTATCCGAGATGAGGATGTGGGGTATGCCAAATCGGCACACTATGTTCTTCCAGACGAAATCCAATGCCTTCGAGCTCGTTATCGTAGCTAATGGTTCAGCTTCCACCCACTTCGTAAAGTAGTCCACGGCAACGATTAGGAATTTCATTTGCCGAGGAGCTTGAGGAAGTGGTCCCACTATGTCTATGCCCCATTGCATGAAAGGCCAAGGGCTCTGCATAGTGGATAGATCGGTCTGCGGCATCCTTGGGATATTTGCATGGATTTGGCACTTCGGGCAGGTCTTGACGAGCTGCACTGCTTCTTGTACCAAGGTTGGCCAATAATATCCCCATCTTAGAACTTTTTTAGCTAAAGCTCTAGCTCCGATGTGGCTGCCGCACGATCCTTCATGAACTTCTCTGAGGATGTAGTCCGTCTCTTCTGGTCCTACGCACCGCAATAACGGCTGGAGGTAAGACTTTCTAAAGAGGACTCCTTCATGAAGTTCGTACCGAAGTGCTCGGCACGTGATCTTCCGAGCTTCTCTCTTATCCTCGGGCAATTGTCCTTGATCCAGATACTGCAAGATCGGCGTCATCCAGTTCGGCGAGCTGGATACTGAATGTACCTCGGCTTCATCAATGCTTCGATGCATTAATTCTTCCGCCTTTGAGCTCGGATCTGAGGCCAACTTACTTAAGGTATCTGCTCGGCTATTTTCCGCTCTGGGAACGCGGATTATCCGAAAATAGGAGAAACTTCGGCTGATGCTTTGCGCTTTGTCCAAATACTTCTTCATTCTCTCGTCACGAGCTTCACTTGTACCCAACATGTGATTTACTATGACTTGTGAATCACAATGGACTTTGAGAGATTTGACGAGCAGACTTTGCGCTAACTGGAGTCCGGCCAGGAGGGCTTCGTACTCGGCTTCATTATTAGTAGTGGGAATAGGAACCGAAGTGAGTAGGTTACCTCGTGTCCGTCGGGAGCGACGAGTAAAATACCAGCTCCACTTCCCATCTTGTTTGAAGCTCCATCTACGAATCCGCTCCAGCAGTCTGGCGGCTCTACTTCGGATTCCAAGGGCTGTGCTAGTTCGGCATTGGCAGACTTTTTCTGTTCGGCAATGACAGGGATTGCTTGATCGAACTTGGCTTCTGTAAGAAAATCTGCCAAGGCTTGTCCCTTGATGGCTTTCGAGGTAGGTACTCGATTGAGTGTTCTCCCAGCTCTATGGCCCATTTGGCGATTCTGCCTGATGCTTCTGGCTTGGTCAAAACTTGCCGAAGAGGCAGATCGGTTAAGACGCATACCTTGTGAGCATAGAAGTATGGCCGCAGTCTCCTTGCTGCATTTACTAACGCCAGAGCAATTTTTTCCAGAGGTTGATACCTTGTTTCTGGACCTCTTAATGCTCGGCTTGTAAAGTAGATGGAAACTGCTTTAGGCCTTCTTCTCGTACAAGCACCGCGCTGATGGTTTGATCTGATGCCGCTAAGTATAAGAATATTACTTCGGCTTCGGTTGGAGCAGAGAGAATAGGAAGCTCGGCTAGATAACTTTTGAGCTCGTCAAAGGCCTTTTTCTGCTCGGCTCCCCACTCGAACTTTGGTGCCTTTTTCAACACCTTGAAGAACGGCAGTTGCTTTTCGGCTGCTTGGGAAAGGAATCGATTCAATGCGGCTAGACATCCGGTTAGCCTTTGCACATCATGTATGGACTTCGGCATTGCCATGTGCTGAACGACTTGAACTTTTGAGGGATTGCCTTGAGTCCGTCCTTTGAAACCCAACAACCCAGAAATTTTCCCGAATCTACCAAAAAGGTACATTTTTGGGGGTTGAGTTTGAGGTTGGCTTTTCTGAGCACGTCGAGAGTGGATTTGAGGTTGTCTTCGTACTCCGAAGTGCTTTTGCTTTTGACAACTATGTCGTCGACATACACTTCAACCTGTTTCCCGATTAGGTGCCGAAAAAGCTTGTCTACCATCCTTTGATAAGTGGCTCCGGCATTCTTTAAACCGAATGGCATCTTTTTATAAGCGAAAATGCCGAAATCGGTAATGAAAGCTGTTTTCGGAGCGTCACTCTCATCCATCAACACTTGGTGATATCCTTTGTATAAATCAAGAAAACAGAAAATTTCGAAGCCGATCAAAGCTTCTACTTTTTTATCTATATTCGGAAGGGATAGCAATCTTTTGGACAGTGCTTGTTTAGATCGGTAAAATCTATGCACATCCGCCATCCTCCTCCTTTTTCTTGATCATCACAGGATTGGCCACCCAAGAAGGATATTTCACCTCGAATAGTACATCCGCTTTTAGTAATTGGCGGACTTCGTCATGGATGACTTGGCTTCTTTCTGCCGCAAAGAGTCTTTGCTTCTGTTTTACTGGCCGGATTGAAGGATCAATATTTAACCGATGAGTGATTACCTCGGGGGCACTCCGGTCATGTCCAACGGAGACCATGCAAAGACATCTTTGTACTCCTTGAGGAGCTGAATGGTCTTTTCCCGGAGTAGAGGCGTTCCTGCGAAGCCGATCTTGACCGTTCTGGATGGATCATCTTCGTATAACTGAACGGTCATTGAGTTCGGCTCTGAAGTGACTTCGGTCATCTCGCTTGCCTCTGACTCCGGTTGCTGTGATTGCTATGCTTGATGGTGCCGAACTGATTGCTCGGCACTTTTAAGCGCAATCTGCAGACATTCTTTTGCTCTCTTTTGATCACCTCGGATGACCGCTATCCCACCTTTAGTGGGATCTTGATGGTGAGGTGATAAGTAGAGCAAACGGCCCGAACTGTGTTGAGCCAGTCTCTCCCCAGGATGATGTTGTACGGAGACCGAGCTTTCACCACAAAGAACTCGATCATCGTATTGGAGCTTGTAGGCGCTTTCCCACCGTGATCGGAAGGCTGATAATACCTTCAGGCGGGTGTCCTCCTGGGCGAAACTTTTCAGAGGAAGTGGAGCCGACTGAGCCGAGCTGGATCCACTTCCATTTTATCGAAACATTCTTTAAAAAGAATGCTGACTGACGCTCCTGTATCCACAAATACTCTGTGGATCAGTTTGTTTGCCACTCCGGCTTGAATGACAATAGCGTCTTGGTGAGGAGAGATGGCTGGGACGGGATCGGCATCTGAAAATGTAATCACTTCGTCTTTCTTCAGCCTTTTATGTGTTGGCTCCTCTTGATTGGAACCTCTGCGTTCTGCTTTTAGGGACGACTTAGTCTTCCCGGCAGGGAGAGCATCAATAGTCAGGATTACTCCATCATATTGCGGCTCGTCGTCGTCTTCGGGATCCTCATGCCTTTTCGGATCCTGAGGATTGCAGTTCGCACCTCTCTGCCTTTTGTTCTTTTTCGGCTGCTTGCTTTGGTATTTTTTTAACGTTCCTGTTTTTACAAGAACATCAATACCTGCAGCCAAATCTCGGCACTCCTCGGTATCGTGACCGTGGCTTGATGGAAGGAGCAATATTGATCCTGAGGTCGCCGCGCGGCTGATTTCGTCATCCGCTTTGGTTTTTCGAACATATCGGAATGTAGTTCGAAAATTTCCGCTCTTGACTTGTTTAATGGTACGAACTGAGCGGGCGGCTTCTCAGGATTGAGACGTGTCCCAATCTGCCTTGTACCGGTGCCCTTTGAATTCTTTCAAAAGGAGTTCGGCGAGGAAGCTCTGATCGCTATGATCGGGCTTCTTTTCGTCTCCTCGGGATGAGCTGTCTAAAGACCGTTTTCGACGGTCTGCCTCATCCGCACGGGAAAACTGGTCCGCAATGTCCCACATTTCTTGAGCTGTTTGCGGACCGCACTCCACGAGCTTTCTGTAGAGAGCTCCGGGCAGGATTCCATTTTGGAATGCCGAAATGACAAGTAGATCATTGAGATTATCTACTTGTAGGCATTCCTTATGGAATCTCGTCAGGAAGTCGCTGATCTTTCGTCGCGACTTGACGTATAGAAAGCAGCTGAGCCGAAGTGATCCGGGCTTCCGCTTTCTGAAAGAACCTCCTGTGAAAGCATCCATTAGATCTCGTAGGATCTAATGCTGCCTTGAGGAAGGCTGTCGAACCACCTTCTGGCGTTCCCGATGAGCAGCTCGGGAACAGCTTGCACATATGGACCTCATTGAGACCCTGGTCGCCATATTATATTGGTAGCGTCCCAAGAAGTCATGAGGATCCTCTAGCCCGTCATAAGTCATTGACGGTGTCCGGTAGTTCCGCGGCAAAGGAGTTCGGGTGATGTCGTCCGAGAACGGAGTCTTTAATGCTCCGTACATGGCGAACCCGACATCTCTTCGGTACGGAGGAGATGAGAGTTCTCCTGTGGTTCCGCGTACGAGGTAGGACAGAACAGGCATGTCGGGGTGAGGATTCTTTCTCCTGGAAGACACGTCCTACTGCGTAGTGACTTTCATGTCTGGATGAGGAGGGAGAATCCGCCGTTGCTTCTCCGGCCTGTTGGCTCTTCTGCAGGAAGGTTAAGAACTC